>NC_079517.1:23662633-23722481 GCF_000801105.2 Raphanus sativus | reverse complement strand
TTCATCTCTTTTTTTTTTTAAATAACCTGCGATAAATAAAAACAAAAATCAGTAGTATATGAAAATAAAACCAAATTTAAAACAAACCTAACAGTGGGTTGCCTCCCACTCAGCGCTTATTTTTAGTCATTAGCTTGACTTTTGGAGATCTGATTTAGTCCGGATGAGAATGAGAATATGCTCCAAAACAAATCTCAATGTCCAATCTTTGAGGCTTTATCATTCTTGTGTGAAAGCCTCCTCCATAGACTTTTCTCCTTTGTCTATCATCTCAGCAATAAGGAGTGCTTTAAGCTTTGCAAACGGATGTGTGAAGCATCTGCAGCACACTCTGGGTTTCCTGACACAATCTGAAAAGTAAGGAGTCAATGGTAACAGAGAACCTCCCTTGGTTCGTTTCCGCTTCTTCCAATTTCTCCTCTTCTTTCCCACATACTTGTGTAGTCTCACTCCAAATTTCCTGACATCATCGGAGAAGTGAGGAATCAATGATAACTGGGAATCCCTTTGGGTTCTTTTCCTCTTCCTCCAATTCATCATCATCTTTCCCCCAGACTTGTCTGAACGCGTGGTGGTATCTCCATCAAAAATATTTCCACACACTTCATACTCATTCTGCTCTGATTCGCGTCTGGTATCGATCGATGAACCAGTGGTAGTGTCGATCAATAATAGATTGATGATGTCAATCGGTGGTATCCGGTAGATGTCGATCGATGGTGGAGTGATACTATCGATCGATGTTTTCTGAACAGTGTCGATCGAGGCTTCTTCTCTGGGTTCTTTGTCGACTTCAGTTCTACACCTCATCCCCCTCTGAGAAGCTACCACATGCTGATGATCCTTAAATACTCCATTGCAGGAATCTAGATGTATACCTCTATCTGGTGGTATAGGAGATTCAGCTCCAACCACGGTACAGGAAACCACAATCTTCACAGGGTCATGTATCCTCTTCACTCTTTTGCAAATCCCAGCAGCTTCTTCTGCGCATATGGGTCTTAGGTGTTCAGGGAAAACAAGGTATGAGGTCTCAGACTTGTGCATTCTCTCTTCAATCGGTTCCAGCTTAACTGTGCATCCTGGTAGCTCATCAAACGATGTGTGTCGATCGATGCACTCGGGTGGGTGTTGATCAATGCTATCGGGTGGGTGTCGATCAATGCTATCGGGTGGGTGTCGATCAATGCTATCTGGCGGGTGTCGATCGATC
Source organism: Raphanus sativus (assembly GCF_000801105.2). Lineage (NCBI taxonomy): Eukaryota > Viridiplantae > Streptophyta > Magnoliopsida > Brassicales > Brassicaceae > Raphanus > Raphanus sativus. Next base: position 23,721,268 of record NC_079517.1, on the reverse strand, counting down.
TCATCAGGTCGGTATCGATCGATTCTAGCCTTTGACGAAGTCTCAAAAATTTTCGTCATAGTATTCCGCTCGTCATCAAGCTTCTGTTCTGACTCAAGCCAATTCTCCAGCTCTATGAAGTCTTCCATAGTGACTTCTACACTCGAATCCAATTCTCTAAGTTGTTCTCCACCCTCTAACTCCAAAAATTCTTCTAGCTCCAAGAAATCTTCCATGGTGATCTCTTTTTCTACATCTTGGTTAGGATAACAACTTGATACATCAATGCTCTTCTGTGTCGAGTCTGCAATGTCCTGAGGACAACTCGAACTTTCAGGGATTTCAAGTGGTATCGATCTGTGACAAACGTCTCTGTCGATCGATGTTGAGATGCTGGTGACGATTGATCCTGAAGTGATGTTGTCGATCGATGTCGAGGTTGCGGGGTCGGTCGATGCTGAGCTTGTGTTACAAATATCGGCTTCTTCTACTCTGCTCAGCTCTCCAGATTCATGTTGTTCATCACCCTCTACCATATATTCCAGCATAGATATTATCTCAATCTCTAGATTTGCTGCAGCATTACATCGGAAGTTGTTGAGGAAGGCGTTTGTGATGTCTTTCCAGGTAGTAACATATCCTTGTGGCAACTTCCTGAACCAACATGCTGCTTCTCCAGCAAGAGAATATGAGAATAATTTGCAGAAGTAGTAGTCTTCAGGGACTCTATTGCATTTGATGGTCGAAGCTAAATCTTCGAATGCCTCTAAGTGGTTAGTGGCATCTTCATAATGAAGACCATGAAAAGGAGTCTGACCCACAAGAGAGATATATGCAGTAGGTAGCTCAGGGACGGAACTCTGGAATGTTGAACGACGCAATGCAGACCTTTTAGCATATAAATCCTCAGGACTGTTGTAGTCTCTGAGTGCTATTTGTCGTTCTGTCCCAGCATTCACAGCAGTAGCATCAGGGATTTCGAGAGGTATCGATCGATGAGACAAGTCTGTATCGATCATTTCTGAAGTGCCGATATCGATCGATGCTGAAATCGAATCACTTGTATCATACCATTGGCTTGTCAAAATAAAGTCGTTTGTCTCAGCAACATCAATCACATTAGGGATTACATCACCATCTGCATTAATCAATTGTCCTCTGGTCCTCGCTTCCCAAATCATACCATTGGCTTGTCAAAATAAAGTCGTTTGTCTCAGCAACATCAATCACATTAGGGATTACATCACCATCTGCATTAACAATTGTCCTCTGGTGTTGCAAGAACGACCTTCTTCGTCTCGCCAGATACCTCTCTTATCAATCTTAAGTATGAGTGCTCTGACCTCTTTTGTTTCCCCGCAAGTGGTGTCGGTTGACTCTTGATGAACAGAATTTTTCGGCGTCGGATGATCAGCGTCCGGATGAACAGTACCCGAATGAACAGTGTCGCGGTGAACAGTGTTTTGATGAACAGTACCGCGATGAACAGTATCTCGATGAACAGTACCCTCGATGAACAGTGTCGCGATGAATAGTGCCGCGATGAACAGTGTTTCGGTGAACAGTGCTGAAGTGATTAGTATCGATCGATACGGAATGAACAGTGTTCGGATGAACAGTATTTTCGTGAATAGTGCCGCGATGAACAGTGTCACGATGAACAAAATCGATCGACACAGAATGAACAGTGTCGATCGATTTCGGATGAACAGTGTTTGGATGAACAGTGTTCTCGTGAACAGAACTCCGATGAATAGTACTGGGATGAACAGTAATCGGATGAATAGAACCTTGATGAACAGTACCCGCGTGAATAGTACCACGATGAACAGTACCTCGATGAACAGTACCTCGGTAAACAGTACCCGTGTGAACAGTGTTCGCGTGAACAGTGTCGTTCGAAGATTTGTGTACTCTGTCGATCACCGGTTCTTGTAGGGTGTCGATCGATTCGTGATGGACGATGTCGATCGATTCGTGATGGACGATGTCGATCGATTTGTGTTGTATGCTGTCGATCGATTCTGCTTGGAGGGTGTTGATCGTTACATCCCTCGTAGACTTACGGATCGTGCGTAAACCAGCAGGTTGCTTCTTTGAATAAGCTAAAAATCCTTTCTTCATTGTTGTTCCTGGTATGTACCTGAAACAGAAGAAAAAAAATTATGAGATTTTCGAACAATAATAAAACCTAAACAAAATCTAACTAAACAAGATCTAATGGCGATCGAAGCTCCCCGGTAACGGCGCCAAATTTGATATCACTCAAATTACCCTAAGGACTGATATTTACTCTCATCAAAAGAGGTCAAGTTATAGTACTTAGGGATCGAATGCACAAGGAGCTAAGACACACACTAGATCTAATAGTTATGATTAAGCTAGGCTAACAGTAAATAGATTATAAAGCAGTAAATAAAATAGGAAATATATTAAATTGCAAGGGCGAACAAGGTAGTTGTTCTTATGTAACCATGGTAGTTGATGGAAGGATGGTTGCTAGATCTAGGGCTTCTATTCAGGTATTTGGGATTATAATGTCTATAAATGCCTAACAAGTTGCTTGCATGATACTATAGTTCTCAGCCGCTTAACTCAAGTGAAGTATCACTGGTTAAATTATCTAGATCTCTGGCCACACTTTTCGCATGATGACACAGAAAAAGAGTCGGTCGATATCCTTTCGAGATATCGAGCGATACACCTTTCGCAGCGCCGATCGATTCACCTGTCGGCATATCGATCGACGGCTTCTAGATCTGCCTAGGCGCGAGCCGATAATGAACACTAGGTCTCAAGGAGGAGCTGTCGCTCTTCTCAACGGGAGACAAGCAAGTTCAAATGGATAATTCAAGATAATCAAAGATCATAGTGATCTATGTTCTAGTTAGCTAATCTAGAACAAGCATAGGGTGCAATCCATTTGATGAGTACCACAACTTAGCAATTATAGTCTGAACCATAGATCTAACAGGTGGATCTATTCAGACATGATAGTTGTCATAGAAATCATAGATGAATAGATGAAAATGCAATAGATAATATAAAACCAAAAGCAAAGGAGTTCCAGGAGGACTCTCAAGGAGTTCCTCCCTTCTCTCCTAAGAGAAAACAATGAAAGCGTAGAAAGCGTCTAAAGCGTAGCCGTCAACAATGGCTTAGAAATAACATAAATAGGGTTTCTGGTCGTCAAGGGTATTTTGGTAACTTTATGATGACTCCTGGGCTTCAGTTGGTCATGAAATATACTTGGCCCACGTTCTGATGTCCCTGTCGATCGACATGCAATGTGTTGCATCGATCGACATACAATCCTCTTCTCGGCAGCCTTCTCTCGCGAGGTAGAATGACCACTCTTCAGTAAAACATGCATAACTTCTGCTACAAGATGCGGATTGACCTCAGACCGGTGGCATTGGAAAGCTAACTCAAAGCTCTATCTTGTATCATACTCATTCTGCTCTGATTCGCGTCTGGTATCGATCGATGAACCAGTGGTAGTGTCGATCAATAATAGATTGATGATGTCAATCGGTGGTATCCGGTAGATGTCGATCGATGGTGGAGTGATACTATCGATCGATGTTTTCTGAACAGTGTCGATCGAGGCTTCTTCTTTGGGTTCTTTGTCGACTTCAGTTCTACACCTCATCCCCCTCTGAGAAGCTACCACATGCTGATGATCCTTAAATACTCCATTGCAGGAATCTAGATGTATACCTCTATCTGGTGGTATAGGAGATTCAGCTTCAACCACGGTACATGAAACCACAATCTTCACAGGGTCATGTATCCTCTTCACTCTTTTGCAAATCCCAGCAGCTTCTTCTGCGCATATGGGTCTTAGGTGTTCAGGGACAACAAGGTATGAGGTCTCAGACTTGTGAATTCTCTCTTCAATCGGTTCCAGCTTAACTGTGCATCCTGGTAGCTCATCAAACGATGTGTGTCGATCGATGCACTCGGGTGGGTGTCGATCAATGCTATCGGGTGGGTGTCGATCAATGCTATCTGGCGGGTGTCGATCGATCTCATCAGGTCGGTATCGATCGATTCTAGCCTTTGACGAAGTCTCCAAAGTTTTCCTCATAGTATTCCGCTCGTCATCAAGCTTCTGTTCTGACTCAAGCCAATCCTCCAGCTCTATGAAGTCTTCCATAGTGACTTCTACACTCGAATCCAATTCTCTAAGTTGTTCTCCACCCTCTAACTCCAAAAATTCTTCTAGCTCCAAGAAATCTTCCATGGTGATCTCTTTTTCTACATCTTGGTTAGGATAACAACTTGATACATCAATGCTCTTCTGTGTCGAGTCTGCAATGTCCTGAGGACAACTCGAACTTTCAGGGATTTCAAGTGGTATCGATCTGTGACAAACGTCTCTGTCGATCGATGTTGAGATGCTGGTGACGATTGATCCTGAAGTGATGTTGTCGATCGATGTCGAGGTTGCGGGGTCGGTCGATGCTGAGCTTGTGTTACAAATATCGGCTTCTTCTACTCTGCTCAGCTCTCCAGATTCATGTTGTTCATCACCCTCTACCATATATTCCAGCATAGATATTATCTCAATCTCTAGATTTGCTGCAGCATTACATCGGAAGTTGTTGAGGAAGGCGTTTGTGATGTCTTTCCAGGTAGTAACATATCCTTGTGGCAACTTCCTGAACCAACATGCTGCTTCTCCAGCAAGAGAATATGAGAATAATTTGCAGAAGTAGTAGTCTTCAGGGACTCTATTGCATTTGATGGTCGAAGCTAAATCTTCGAATGCCTCTAAGTGGTTAGTGGCATCTTCATAATGAAGACCATGAAAAGGAGTCTGACCCACAAGAGAGATATATGCAGTAGGTAGCTCAGGAACGGAACTCTGGAATGTTGAACGACGCAATGCAGACCTTTTAGCATATAAATCCTCAGGACTGTTGTAGTCTCTGAGTGCTCTTTGTCGTTCTGTCCCAGCATTCACAGCAGTAGCATCAGGGATTTCGAGAGGTATCGATCGATGAGACAAGTCTGTATCGATCATTTCTGAAGTGCCGATATCGATCGATGCTGAAATCGAATCACTTGTATCATACCATTGGCTTGTCAAAATAAAGTCGTTTGTCTCAGCAACATCAATCACATTAGGGATTACATCACCATCTGCATTAATCAATTGTCCTCTGGTCCTCGCTTCCCAAATCATACCATTGGCTTGTCAAAATAAAGTCGTCTGTCTCAGCAACATCAATCACATTAGGGATTACATCACCATCTGCATTAACAATTGTCCTCTGGTGTTGCAAGAACGACCTTCTTCGTCTCGCCAGATACCTCTCTTATCAATCTTAAGTATGAGTGCTCTGACCTCTTTTGTTTCCCCGCAAGTGATGTCGGTTGACTCTTGATGAACAGAATTTTTCGGCGTCGGATGATCAGCGTCCGGATGAACAGTACCCGGATGAACAGTGTCGCGGTGAAAAGTGTTTTGATGAACAGTATCGCGATGAACAGTACCCCGATGAACAGTGTCGCGATGAACAGTGTTTCGGTGAACAGTGCTGAAGTGAACAGTATCGATCGATACGGAATGAACAGTGTTCGGATGAACAGTATTTTCGTGAATAGTGCCGCGATGAACAGTGTCACGATGAACAAAATCGATCGACACAGAATGAACAGTGTCGATCGATTTCGGATGAACAGTGTTTGGATGAACAGTGTTCTCGTGAACAGAACTCCGATGAATAGTACTGGGATGAACAGTAATCGGATGAATAGAACCTTGATGAACAGTACCCGCGTGAATAGTACCACGATGAACAGTACCTCGATGAACAGTACCTCGGTAAACAGTACCCGTGTGAACAGTGTTCGCGTGAACAGTGTCGTTCGAAGATTTGTGTACTCTGTCGATCACCGGTTCTTGTAGGGTGTCGATCGATTCGTGATGGACGATGTCGATCGATTCGTGATGGACGATGTCGATCGATTTGTGTTGTATGCTGTCGATCGATTCTGCTTGGAGGGTGTCGATCGCTACATCCCTCGTAGACTTACGGATCGTGCGTAAACCAGCAGGTTGCTTCTTTGAATAAGCTAAAAATCCTTTCTTCATTGTTGTTCCTGGTATGTACCTGAAACAGAAGAAAAAAAAATTATGAGATTTTCGAACAATAATAAAACCTAAACAAAATCTAACTAAACAAGATCTAATGGCGATCGAAGCTCCCCGGCAACGGCGCCAAATTTGATATCACTCAAATTATCCTAAGGAGTGATTTTCACTCTCATCAAAAGAGGTCAAGTTATAGTACTTAGGGATCGAATCCACAAGGAGCTAATGCACACACTAGATCTAATAGTTACGATTAAGCTAGGCTAACAGTAAATAGATTATAAAGCAGTAAATAAAATAGGAAATATATTAAATTGCAAGGACGAACAAGGTAGTTGTTCTTATGTAACCAAGGTAGTTGATGGAAGGATGGTTGCTAGATCTAGGGCTTCTATTCAGGTATTTGGGATTATAATGTCTATATATGCCTAACAAGTTGCTTGCATGATACTATAGTTCTCAGCGGCTTAACTCAAGTGAAGTATCACTGGTTAAATTATCTAGATCTCTGGCCACACCTTTCGCATGATGACACAGAAAAAGAGTCGGTCGATATCCTTTCGAGATATCGAGCGATACACCTTTCGCAGCGCCGATCGATTCACCTGTCGGGATATCGATCGACGTCTTCTAGATCTGCCTAGGCGCGAGCCGATAATGAACACTAGGTCTCAAGGAGGAACTGTCGCTCTTCTCAACGGGAGACAAGCAAGTTCAAATGGATAATTCAAGATAATCAAAGATCCTAGTGATCTATGTTCTAGTTAGCTAATCTAGAACAAGCATAGGGTGCAATCCATTTGATGAGTACCACAACTTAGCAATTATAGTTTGGGGCTAATCCCACAAACCTATCTGAACCATAGATTTAATAGGTGGATCTATTCAGACATGATAGTTGTCACAGAAATCATAGATGAATAGATGAAAATGAAATAGATAATATAAAACCAAAAGCAAAGGAGTTCCAGGAGGACTCTCAAGGAGTTCCTCCCTTCTCTCCTAAGAGAAAACAATGAAAGCGTAGAAAGCGTCTAAAGCGTAGCCGTCAACAATGGCTTAGAAATAACATAAATAGGATTTCTGGTCGTCAAGGGTATTTTGGTAACTTTGTGGTGACTCCTGGGCTTCAGTTGGTCATGAAATATACTTGGCCCACGTTCTGATGTCCCTGTCGATCGACATGCAATGTGTTGCATCGATCGACATACAATCCTCTTCTCGGCAGCCTTCTCTCGCGAGGCAGACTGACCACTCTTCAGTAAAACATATATAACTTCTGCTACGAGATGCGGATTGACCTCAGACCGGTGGAATTGGAAAGCTAACTCAAAGCTCTATCTTGTGTCAAAAGATGGGCTAAATCCAACGGTGGTAAGGTATACATCGAGAGCTAAACATCTGAAGCGTCTGTACAGTCCTGCGATTTGAAAGGCCGGCCATAACCCTGATGAGATCAGGCAGGATCTAAGGGCTGATGATAGCCTTGCCCCTAGGATGGCACCAATTTGGACTCTCGATGTTCAGGGTCTGTTAATGCGTCAATGGTCAAAAGACTTAAACCTCGTTAGCTTAAGGAAACTTCGTGTTGTCTCTGAAACGGAAGAACGTTTTGGTGGATGTGGGGATCTCTAGGAAGAGAAAAGTCCTTAGAAGGATGTCAGAGTCTAGGACTTGGACCCTGTTAGTAGACTGGCTGAGACCTGAAATCATCGAAGAGATGTTAGACCTTGTAATCCAATATTAAAAACCTGAGTTTTAGTTTTTGGAATGTAAGATCCTTGCTTAGAACCCTGAAGTTCTAGCTTGGTTTGAACCCTGAGGTTCTTGAGCCATAGAATCCGGAAGTTCTTAGGGCTTTGAACCCTGAGGTCCCTTACCTAGGCCCGGATGCTGTTTATTAAACCTAGAGGTTTGCTCATTGAACCCTGAGGTCCTTGAGTGCTAGGGTTTAGTCTTCGAGTCCGGGGACCCTGATATACCATGGATTTTACCCCTTTTTAACTATGGTATACTAGTATTTTATTATATATTTAATCTGTTTTCTAGCCTGTTAGGTATGTTTTCAGGTTTAGGAGCATTTCGTGAGAAAGTGATGTTTTTGGAGCATTTTGGAGTACAAGAGATGATATACCCGAGTTGACTATTCAAGACCAAGTCGGAAGTCAACATTGTGATTATAATTGATCGATACTCATTCAGAGTTGTCGATCGATGTAGCTGAGAAGATCCGCGTACTAGAAGATTATAATCGATTGATACACATCTTGTGTTGTCGATCGATATCGAGGACGAAATGGTTTAGCCGACTACTTCACCAAGACTTCACCAAATTACGAGATTGCCCCTGACGAGTTTTTAATCTAATGGAAATGCTTAAATATTCCTGCTAAGTGTTTTTGACGGCAAGCTTTGAACAACTTTTGTTGAGAAAATCAAAGCATAATTGCTTTGAAGAGGTTCAAGGATCTTATCGCTGAGTAACTGAGTTGTAGAGAAAATCAAAGCATAATTGCTTTGAACAACTTAGTAACTGAGTAATCTACTTGTTTGATCTAGGGTTTAAATAGGTTTGTGGGATTAGCCCCAAGCTATAATTGCTAAGTTGTGGTACTCATCAAATGGATTGCACCCTATGCTTGTTCTAGATTAGCTAACTAGAATATAGATCACTAAGATCTTTGATTATCTTGAATTATCAATTTGAGCTAGCTTGTCTCCTGTTGAGAAGAGCGACAGCCCTCCTTGAGACCTAGTGTTCATTATCGGCTCGCGCCTAGGCATATCTAGAAGCCGTCGATCGATATCCCGACAGGTGAATCGATCGCCGAGCGAAAGGTGTATCGTTCGATATCTCAAAAGGATGTCGATCGACTCTTTTTCTGTGTCAACATACGACAATTGAGGCCAGAGATCTAGATTATTTAACCAGTGAGATATCACTTGAGTTAAGCGGCTGAGATCTATAGTATCATGCAAGCAACTTGTTAAAGCATTTATAGAAATTATAATCTCCATTCCTGAATAAAAGCCCTATGTCTAGCACTCTTTATCACATTTAAACAACCCATCATATTGTTAGTTAGAGCAACTACCTTGCTCATTTTAGGAATTGTTATTTTTATTTCCATCATATAAACCAACTTCACCTAGGATTGATTAGTAGATTTTATTTTATTGGTTTCCTAGCTCCTCGTGATTCGATCCCTAAGTACTACAGCTGTACCTCTTATTTGAGAGAGTAAGCTCTACTGGGTAATTTGAACACTATCAGACCCTGATTAAATCCGATTGATACCTCGGACCTGGAGGTTGATAACTTTGAACCAAAAGGCCCTTGGTAAACCCGAAGGTTGGTAGTTGGATCTAGAGATCCTTGAACCCGGAGGTTCTTATTAGACCCGAAGGTCATTAGACTCGAAAGTCCTTGATCAAACCATAGGTGACTTTCTCGAATCCGGAGATTCTTTACAGACCCGAAGGCTGTACTGAACCCAGAGGTTCTTTATAGACCCGAAGGCCGTATTGAACCCGGAGGCTCTTTATAGACCCTAAGGCCGTATTGAACCCTGAGGCTCATTATAGACCCGGAGGCCGTATATAACCGAAGGTTATTTTATTGCGATCGTATTCTGCTCCCCATGGGTGAGCCACTACCGATCATGAAATTGAGGAACCGCAATCTGCCACCTGAAGGTATAGGCCACTCTCATGATCCTCAATGCTGCTCTCTACCTTTCTGCAGAAAGGTCATGCTCAGACTTATGGTGGAGCGTGGGCCTGCCCCGCGGAGCGACTTCACACCAGACACGCTACTTTCCACGTCTGGAAAAGTATTATTTTTTAGTGCTTACCGGGTTTTTTGCACATTTTCTACCTGCATATCAGCCGTCAGCATCTGATTGTCGATTTTGGTAAATAAAAACGGATGAAAGTTAAGTAAACCTAGCACTCAAGAACCTCAGGGCCGGGACGTCGGTCTAGCCACCCGGCGCCCAGGACCATGACGTCGGTCTGGCCACCCAGCGCCCAGGACGTCGGTCTGGCCGCACAGCGCCAAGGGCCAGGATTTTGGTATGCCCGCCCGGCGCCCAGGACCGTGACGTCGGTCTGGCCGCCCGGCGCCTAGGGCCGGGACGTCGGTCTGGCCGCCCGGCGCCCAAGACCGTGATGTCGGTCTGGACATTGACGTCGGTCTGGCCGCCCGGCGCCCAGGGCCGGGACGTCTGGCTGGCTGCCCGGCGCCCAGGGCCATGTTCCTCGGGTAACCTGTTTCGATTATTCGTTTTCTCGGTTTTTCGAGGTTTTGAATATCACTTGGTTTTTCCGAGGACTTTCAGGCATCGATTTCGTCTTGACCGATTTTGACCCCAACGGTTAGCCCACCAGCTAGCTAAGAACCGTGGTAGCCAGGTTTTAGCTTGCGGTATAGCTTGTTAGGAAAGTGTGGAGACGAAATCTTTTGCCGAAAGTCGGAGTAAATAGTAAAAAAATTCCAAGAATCTTACTCTCTAAAAAAAGATGTCTTCAAGATCAAGATCTTCCAAGAAGAATTCTTCTTCTCATTCATCTTCGGACGATTCTCCTTCCAAAAAAGTGGTCAGTATGAAAAACGAGTTCGTGGTTGAGGAAGACGAAAAGGAGGCGTACTACAGAGTTCTTTGTTGCTCGCCTCCACCTCAGCAGGAGAATCCTATTCCCAAGCGTCCTCCGAGGCTGCATGGTGAGTCATTCATGCCGAGCGCGGTTTTTCCTGAGTATCTCATGACTCTTCGGAACTTTTACCAAGTTTCGAACGGAGTCACGTTTTGAATTCTGGCTGGCAGTGAAAGCACGAGGAACCCTCTGCTGGGTTTCTTTACTTTCTATGAGGCCTATTTGTCGCATTGCCGCATGTGGTTCCCGGTCCCTAGTGCCATCGTTTGTGCCCTTCACCGTTTTGAGCCCTCGATGGGCCAGCTGAATATTTCGGCCATGGAGAATTGGCTCGGTGTGGTAATCTCGAGCTACGAGTTAGGGATGGATTTCGGTCCTGGTGACTTCGAGGGATTCTGGACTACCAGACCAATGACGACCGAGGGTTTGTATTCCATAAAGGCAAGGAACGAGCTAGCGATAATCTAGGGGACTACTTCGAACCCCAAGATTGGTTCGAGCGTTTCTTCTTTGTCAAAATAGATAAGGAGTCCGTCGAGGAAAGCTGCCTTCATCTACTCCCTAGGGAATGGCGTTACGGTTCCTTTCTAGTTTGATATTTTTAAGTGCGTAAAAAATAAAAATTTATTTCATGAAGGGAATAACCTTTTCCGCAAGTCCCCAACGATCTTTTCGCTAAGTGAGATCTTCTTTGGTCAAGGCCGTTTTTCTAGAGTTACTTACCCTCGAACGGATCCGAAGCGCGGTGGAGCTCTACCGATCGCGAGACACTCCCCAGCCTTTTGACGACGTCGAGCAAGTTGCCGACTTGCCCACTCAGAGGCGGAAAAACAAGTCTCGGAAAAGCAAAGATGTTGCATTCGAAGGTGTCTCGGGAGACCATCCGCTGCCGGGATGGGACCCTAGTTTCACCCCAGGAGAAAAGGGTTGAACTAGCAAGGTTCCTCCCCCTAGCGATTTTTTCGACAACCTCCCTCCCGCGTTTACATCCGACGAGTCGCTGGACAATGATGCGAAGAGGAAAGTAACCGCTGATGGGTCTCGTCTAATCAACGAGGTTTGCCCTCTGAACTCTGATCGTATCATTGTAATTAGGTGTACATTTCTTTGACCTTAAGTTCATGCAGGGGATGAGAGTGTGGGACGCAGCGATCGAAGGAAATTTCCGAGTAGCGCCGACTATCTCGCTTCAAAGCCGAGGAGGCTGAAAGAGAGCTCTTACGATACCGGCAAGGGGTTGAGGAACATAACCGTAAACAGGCCGAACTTCATTCTCGAGCCCTCGTTCGTGCGGAAAGGAAGGGAAGGAGAGCGGTTGCTGCTGAGATGAGGCGGAGGGCCGGAGTGTTTTCCACTGAGTTCGAGAGCTTCAAGGAAGCTCAGGAATTCATGGGTGATTTTTGCGAGTGCCGAGGCTCGGTTGCTACCCTCCACAAGACACAGGGCAAGGACTTCTCCTTTCCCGCCGAGGTCGCTGAGATGATGTTCTTATGAAGCACTGTGCTGACGCCGAATCTCTGGTTCCTCCGATTGAGGGAAGGGGCCGAAAGCTCTGGGATCCCATCGAGGTTTCGGAGGATTGATATACCACGCATTTCACCCATTTTCTACCATGGTATACTAGTATTTTATTAAATAACTAATGTGTTTTCTAGGCTGTTAGGTATGTTTTCAGGTTCATGAGCGTTTCATGATAAAGTGATGTTTTTGGAGCATTTTGGAGTACAAGAGATAATACACCCGAGTTGACCATTCAAGACCAAGTCGGAAATCCACATTGTGATATGAATTGATTGATACTCATCCAGAGTTGTCGATTGATGTAGCTGAGAAGATCCGCGTACTAGAAGATTATAATCGATCGATACACATCTAGTGTTGTCGATCGATATCGAGGACAAAATGGTTTAGCCGACTACTTCACCAAGACTTCACCAAATTACGAGATTGCCCCTGACGAGTTTTTAACCTAATGGAAATTTTTAAATATTCCTGCTAAGTGTTTTTGACGGCAAGCAAGCTTTTGGCAAGCAACCCTTCGTACAAGAGAAAAGCAGAGAGTGTGAGAGAAAGCTAGAGTTTTATATGTTTTGAGAGATTGGAGAGATCATTGAGAGATTTGTGATTGAACTCCATTTGTTTTCTATTCGCTATCTATGCAATTCTTTTATCTATCTTATATTATGAATTGCTTAGCTATGTCTGAGTAGTCTACTTGTTAGATCTAGGGTTTAAATAGGTTTGTGGGATTAGCCCCAAACTATAATCGCTAAGTTGTGATATTCATCAAATAGATTGCACCCTAAGCTTGTTCTAGAGTAGCTTACTAGAGCATAGATCACTAGGATCTTTGATATCTTGAATTATCTAATTGAACTAGTTGTCTCCTTGGAGAAGAGCTAACCGCCCTCCTTGAGACCTAGTGTTCATTATCGGCTCGCGCCTAGGCATATCTAGAAGTCGTCGATCGATATCCCGACAGGTGAATCGATCGACGCTGCGAAAGGTGTATCGCTCGATATCTCTAAAGGATATCGATCGACTCTTTTTCTGGTCAACAGACGACAGTTGAGGCCAGGGATCTAAATTATTTAACCAATGAGACATCACTGAGAGTTAAGCGGCTGAGTTCTTTAGTATCATGCAAGCAACTTGTTAGGCATTTATAAATATTATAATATCCATTCCTGAATAAAAGCCCTAAGTCTAGCACTCTTCATTATCATTTAAACAACCATCATATTGTTAGTTAGAGCAACTACCGTGCTCATTTTAGGATTATCATTTACATTTCAACATTAACACCAACTTCATCTAGGATTGATTAAGTTATTAGATTTAATTGTTCCTAGGTCCTCGTGATTCGATCCCTAAGTAGTACAGCTGAACCTCTTATTTGAGAGAGTAAACTCTAGAGGGTAATTTGAGCAGTAACAAATTTGTAGCCGTTGCCGGGGAGCTTTGATCGCCATTAGATTTAATTTTATCAATTTTAGGTTTTTCTTTTTCTTTACCCCCTTTTTGATTAAATTTTTTCTTGTCTTTTTAGGTACATGCTCAGCAGTACCAGAAGCAATAAGGGAAATCAACTACTATTCTCAGAAGATCCTGCACACTTGGAACGTTCAATCCGCAAAGACCTACGCTCCGCATCGATCGATAGAACCGCAGTACCGTCGATTGATAATCACGTTCAACCGTCGACCGATATTCAGACAGCACCGTCGACCGATACCGTTCGCCGATCCACATCGTTCGACATTACCCACAGTACATCAATCGATACTAACCCGCGAGGCATGGTTGCGATTGTTATTCTCATGCAGGGCGAAAATGGAAACATGTATGACCAAGATGGTCATCTGCGTAATGCAACATATCAAAAGCTAGATGCACAGGGAAACATAATTCTGAGCCGGAAGCTGAGGCTACAGGAGAAGCTCAAACACGATCATTGGCAGACTATAATTATCCTGATGAGTACTACACCAACAGATCAGCTATTCGACTTCCAGAGATTCAGAAGCCGAACTTCGAGCTCAAGCCTCAGTATTACTCTCTCGTGTCATGTCCCCGATCCTGGACATGATCATTAGGTTCGGCCATGGTGCGAGGAGACGCACCAGTCAGGTCATGTGACCTAAACACAAGGGCATTAAGGCCTGGAATTAAGGTTAAAGGCATCAGGAAGCTAAGATATAGCTAAACCAAGAAGGAGACAAGTATAAAGGAGCTGTACAAAGTGTATGGCAGCTGGGCGATGCGGTGAGCAAGCTCGACCAGCTAGATAAAGTGTAGTGCAGCTCAGTGTAGCTCACTGAAGTGTGTGTCAGCTCCCTGAGCTGGATGGACTAACTCACTCAGCTGGGTCAGTTGGGGATCAGCTCAACTCAGCTGGACTGAGTGATCAAGTCTCGGGCAGTTGGGCCAGGTCTGGACAGTAGTCGGACCATGTGGACCACCCGGGTGTGCCGATGGGCCGGTGGGCACTTAGGATCAGGCCAGGGGCTTGGACAACCAGCCAGGACTTGTTTGTGACATGTCTAGAGGCAGTTAAGGCTGTCAAGGACGTCTGGTAACTGCCATAGGCGAACAGGTGTGATATGGACCATTGATTAAATCAATGGCCAGAAATGATACCGAAAGGGTGCAACTCTTGGAAAGGCAACTGCCCCTTCTTCTATAAAAGGAGGGCAAGTCTGTGACTTTGCAGGCATGCCAGGGCTTCATTCTTCTTCCTGAAACACAAAGAAAAACAGAGAAAAAGAGAGAGATGGTCGGATTACACAATCCAAGACCAAGAGAGGCTTGAAGGCAGTAAAGAGGCAGTTTTGATGGCAATCAAGAGGGGAGTTGAGAACGACCCTCTGGTGTGCTTTGATAATGGTTTGCCACGCCATAGGCTTCCTCTACATCCTTACTACACATCCAAATGGCCAGGTAAGAAGAGAGGTGACCGGATTCACTCTCAAAGTCCAGAGCAGCCTTAAGGGCAGTGGTGTGTAGAAAGGCAGTTTCATGGCCACTGAAGTGAGAAGTGATGGAAGATCCTTGGTGGTGTTTGATCATGGATGAACACACCCTAGGCTTCCTCTGTGTCTTAGGGACACACGCAAATGGTCAGAAGAGAAGGGAGAAGGCCGGACTTCACTCCCAATGGCAGGAACAGCCTTGAAGGTAGCTGCAGTGCAGAAACTGTTTCCATGGAAGTTCCATGGAAGGGATGATGGGTGCGACCCATGAATGGATCTTATCAATACTGGAGGTATGTGATAAGGCCTGATTAAGACAAGTGCAAGAGGCACAAGGCCGGACCTGATCAGGGAAGCACAAGATCTAGCAAGATCAAGTATGAGGTAACATGTGTTGATTACTTATGTTTATGTTTATGTCTATGTTGTGTCTCTTGGGGTGAGATCAAGGCCAACCCTGGCACGCCCCTTGAGGAATGTATATTGTGATGTGTCTTAGGAATCCAAGACCCTGGAGAAAGGGGCGGATCATAAGAGCAACACTAATCAGGTTTAGTGGTGGTCAGTTATGGCCTTATGGGCTGTTCATGGGCGAGATCGGTATGATCGAGGCCAGTTCTAAGAAATCTGACTTGACCATTCTCTTAGTTATGAATTATCATGAATTTTAATTAGTTTTTGGAGCATGTTTGCTTGAGGTTGTTTTTGTAGCTGAAGACTTCTCAAAGGTACTTGGTCAGTGGGGATGGCTGGTTGAATGACTAAGTAACCAAGGGAAGGGTTTATGCAGACACAGGAGAGCTAGACGAGTAGACGGGGTGCTGGGCAAAGCTGCCTCGCAGCTCGAACAGCTGGACGAGAGTGTATGGGAGCTCAAGTGAAGTGGTTCAGCTCAGCTGAGCTGGACGAGCTAGTCTAAACAGCTAAGTCAGCTGATCCAATGAGCTATCAAGCTCCGTGGATGTGGCAAAGGTATGATCTAGCAATGTTGCTTAGATCTAGATAGAATGGTTAGGGGAATGGAACCTCGGTTATTGTATGACTTGGATTAGGTTCAGGATCAACCTTGGAGCTGGTAGTAGTTGTGTATACTGACCACGGCTAAGGTGATTCGACCTGACAAGTGTTAGATTGGTTTTAGACCAATGGTTGATAGATAATATTCCGCTGTACATAAGTTGAAAGGATCTAAGCTAGGGAATGACTAAGGTAGTCTTAAGCTAAGGTCTGAGATAGACTTCGCCCTTAGGCGAAAGTACAGATAAAGCACGAAAAAATTGAGAGGTTCGGTCAGGGTATGGACCGAGCGACGTGAGGCATCGACCGCGGCCTAGTCGGCCGGGTTCGGGTCTTACAAATTGGTATCAGAGCATGCTTGATTATAGGATCGTTGGATGGTGGTTGTTCACCCATGCATCCGGACAAGTAGATGCTGATGTGATTAATCCACCAGTTTTATTGTTGACTCAGCTGGGGGAAGTTAACAATGAAGCTGGATTAACTGTAAGTCAGCTCAACCCTACTGAGGTTCTAGTGGGAGGGAGCTGAGCTGCATCTGGAAGGGGAATTTGAATCCTCTTGTGATGTGAACCGGGCTGATCCAAACAATTGTTGCAAACACTGAGAGGACTAACCGGTTGATTGGACAGCTGTTTTGGCAGCTAATGATCAAGATGGGCCAGTAGCTGAGGTGGTCCAGATTGATCCACCAGCTAGGGCAGCTTGGTTAGTGGACTACCTGAGGTGCTGGAGCACATAGCTCAGATGAGAACTAAGTATTTCTCAGGTAGTGTGGATCCTTTTGTGGCAGATGAGTGGAGGTTCTGATTGGGTTGTAACTTCAGCTCAACTCACTGCTCAAAGGTATTGTGTTCCAAACCGAAATTATTTCTGGAAACTGAGATGACCCTGGAACCTTACTAGGTGAGCCAAGAGGGAGTTGAGGCAAGATAGGGTATCATGCTTGTGAACGGGAAAGTTCCAAGGTGAACTGGCTTGGCCAAGATGCACTCCCCAAGGGCAAGATCCTGAAACAGAAGGTTGGTTGATCTAGTTATCTGGAAATAATAGACGGGTTGGACGGATCGATGCAATGCAAGATCTTTTATGGACGACTGGACCAGGGAAGTAACATGAACCTGAGAGTGGCTTAGGTTGAAAGAAACGTGCAGCACTCTTGAGGGGTAAGTGTTATCCTTGGTGGCCGTTCAAAACAAGTGAGCATTTGCGAGGTTCAAGTTGGTTTAAGGGAGACGCTACATGGCTAGTATACGAGTGGCTTGGGATCAGATAAATCAGCTTGGACTCGGTATAAGTCAATGTAGGATTACTTAGATCAAGTTGAATGGATTGAGAACACGATGTTAAGTGGCTTAGTATGATGGGGATTGAGGTATATTATAAACACTCTTGTGAATGGTATGGGACATTCACAGAAGTGTGGCACTTTGGAGAATGGTATGGGACGTTTTCCAGATGTGTGATCAAACCGATATCTTACTCATCTAGGTACTTAATGTCTGTGGATCTGATTATGGTCCGCCTTAAGAATCACGAGGTGATCATAGGCATGGACTGGCTTGGTAAGAATTGGGCCACCTTGGACTGTCATCATGAGAGGATGCAGTTTGAGAGTGGGTGTGGACCCCCGATCAAGTACCAAGGTATTAATCCGGCCTCTGGATGCTTAGTGTTATAAGCAGTCCGTGCAGAAAGTATGCTAGAGCAAGGTTGTGAAGCTTATATAGCCACAACCACCACTAAGGAGGTCGTAGGGGTTGGTGGCCCGGATGGGATACCGATGGTCAGTGAGTTCGAGGATGTGTTTCGGGCGCTACAGGGCATTCCCCCTGATAGGGCTGACCCGTTCATAATAGAACTGGAACCAGGAACGGCCCCAATGTCAAAGAACCCATACTGCATGGCTCCTGCCGAGATGGCCGAGCTGAAGTCGACTAAGTCCAATAAAGGACGAGGGTCTCAGCACAACCAAGTCGGAGATTGACCTAGGGTTGGAATGAAGTCGACCAAGTTCAGTGAGGGACGAGAGTCGCAGGACAACCAAGTTGGAGATTGACCTATGGTTGGAATGAAACGGTGGAGTCCCGGAGTGGACAGGACCGGAATGTGATCGAGTTCTTTAAAGACTTGACTGATACATCGAGTGTCTTGGAGATTGGGTAAATCTTCTAAGACTCGAGTATGCAATAAGTTCTTAAGGACTGAAAATGATCTAGTCATGGACTAGGCTCAGAGAATAATTGACTTGGTGTATACTAGGACTACAACTAAGAAAGTTGAGTTCGGTGACACAAGTCTGTTATTGTGTGATATGTAACAGGCAAGGACCAATTGGTTCGGATTCTAGTGTGTTCCGTCCAAGTGGGGGTGACTTGTTCATACATTGATTAAAAAGGTGATCAGTGAAAATGAACAAGAATGATGATGCAAAAGAGTTTGGTGGAACCTTTGGCTTCAAACAAGACGACAGCACCACTGGATTCGAGGACGAATCCATCGCAAGTGGGGGAGACTTGTCATGTCCCCGATCCTGGAAATTATCATTAGGATCGGCCATGGTGCGAGGAGACGCACCAGTCAGGTCATGTGACCTAAACAAAAGGGCATTAAGGCCTGGAATTAAGGTTAAGGGCATCAGGAAGCTAAGATATAGCTAAACCAAGAAGGAGACAAGTATAAAGGAGCTGTACAAAGTGTATGGCAGCTGGGCGATGCGGTGAGCAAGCTCGACCAGCTAGATGAAGTGTAGTGCAGCTCAGTGTAGCTGACTGAAGTGTGTGTCAGCTCCCTGATCTGGATGGACTAGCTCACTCAGCTGGGTCAGTTGGGGATCAGCTCAACTCAGCTGGACTGAGTGATCAAGTCTTGGCAGTTGGGCCAGGTCCGGACAGTGGTCGGACCATGTGGACCACCAGGGTGTGCCGATGGGCCGGTGGGCACTTAGGATCAGGCCAGGAGCTTGGGCAACCAGCCAGGACTTGTTTGTGACATGTCTAGAGGCAGTTAAGGCTGTCAAGGACGTCTGGTAACTGCCATAGGCGAACAGGTGTGATATGGACCATTGATTAAATCAATGGCCAGAAATGATACCGAAAGGGTGCCACTCTTGGAAAGGCAACTGCCCCTTCTTCTATAAAAGGAGGGCAATCCGTGACTTTGCAGGCATGCCAGGGCTTCATTCTTCTTCCTGAAACACAAAGAAAAACAGAGAAAAACAGAGAGATGGTCGGATTACACAATCCAAGACCAAGAGAGGCTTGAAGGCAGCAAAGAGGCAGTTTTGATGGCAATCAAGAGGGGAGTTGAGAACGACCCTCTGGTGTGTTTTGATTATGGTTTGCCACGCCATAGGCTTCCTCTACATCCTTACTACACATCCAAATGGCCAGGGAAGAATAGAGGTGACCGGATTCACTCTCAAAGTCCAAGAGCAGCCTTAAGGGCAGTGGTGTGTAGAAAGGCAGTTTCATGGCCACTGAAGTGAGAAGTGATGGACGACCCTTGGGTGGTGTTTGATCATGGATTAACAGACCCTAGGCTTCCTCTGTGTCTTAGGGACACACGCAAATGGTCAGAAGAGAAGGGAGAAGGCCGGACTTCACTCCCAATGGCAGGAACAGCCTTGAAGGTAGCTGCAGTGCAGAAACTGTTTCCATGGAAGTTCCATGGAAGGGATGATGGGTGCGACCCATGAATAGATCTTATCAATACTGTAGGTATGTGATAAAGCCTTATTAAGACAAGTGCAAGAGGCACAAGGCCGGACCTGATCAGAGAAGCACAAGATCTAGCAAGATCAAGTTTGAGGTAACATGTGTTTATTACTTATGTTTATGTTTATGTCTATGTTGTGTCTCTTGGGGTGAGATCAAGGCCAAGCATGGCACGCCCCTTGAGGAATGTATATTGTGATGTATCTTAGGAATCCAAGACCCTGGAGAAAGGGGCGGATCATAAGAGCAACACTAATCAGGTTCAGTGGGACATAGTTCCATGGCCGGTTAGGTAAGTGTGAAGACTCATCAGTTCTGAGTCATGTGGGGTGGTTGGTTGATTGACTCAGGAACTGGTGGGCATTATTAATCCTATTCTATGTTGTTCAGACATGGAGGTACTGAACCATGGAGTGGCCGGTTCAGAGAAATCTCTCCATGGGCTTGGTTGGGCAGGTAAGTGGAGATCTGATAGTTCCTGAAGGAATTGTTAGGATCCGACTTCAAATATCTCTTAATGGGTATTTATCATGAATTATCATGGTGAAAAATTAGTTATGGCCATATGGGCTGTGCATTGGCGAGATCGGTATGATCGAGGCCAGTTCTAAGAAATATGACTTGACAATTCTCTTAGTTATGAATTATCATGAATTATCATGAATTTTAATTAGTTTTTGGAGCATGTTTGCTTGAGGTTGTTTTTGTAGCTGAAGAGTTCCCAAAGGTACTTGGTCAGTGGGGATGGCTGGTTGAATGACTAAGTAACCAAGGGAAGGGTTTATGCAGACACATGAGAGCTAGACGAGTAGACGGGGTGCTGGGCAAAGCTGCCTCGCAGCTCGATCAGCTGAACGAGAGTGTATGGAAGCTCAAGTGAAGTGGTTCAGCTCAGCTGAGCTGGACGAGCTAGTCTAAATAGCTAAGTCAGCTGATACAATGAGCTATCAAGCTCCTTGGATGTGGCAAAGGTGTGATCTAGCAATGTTGCTTAGAGCTAGATAGAATGGTTAGGGGAATGGAACCTCGGTTATTGTATGACTTGGATTAGGTTCAGGATCAACCTTGGAGCTGGTAGTTGTTGTGTATACTGACCACGACTAAGGTGATTCGACCTGACAAGTGTTAGATTGGTTTTAGACCAATGGTTGATAGATAATATTCCGCTGTGCATAAGTTGAAAGGATATAAGCTAGGGAATGATTAATGTAGTCTTAAGCTAAGGTCTGAGATAGACTTCGCCCTTAGGCGAAAGTACAGATAAAGCACGAAAAAATTGAGAGGTTCGGTCAGGGTATGGACCGAGCGACGTGAGGCATCGACCGCGGCCTAGTCGGCCGGGTTCGGGTCTTACATCTCGTGTCACAAATACCTTACTCTAAGTTATCACACGAGCATCCTATGGACCATCTGGAGAGGTTCGAGGATCTTATAGCTGATATTCGTATGGATGGAGTCCCTGAGGACTACCTACTCTACAAGCTCTTCAAATACTCACTGATTGGAGAAGCTTCACACTGGCTCAAGCAGCTACCTACAGGATCACTGACATCCTGGGCCGACATCAAAAACGCCTTCCTGCGTAATTTCTTTGATGAGGCACGTGCTGAAGACTTAAGGAGCAGAATCATCACTTTCACGCAAAAGCCTGGTGAGACATTTAAGGACATGTGGATCAGATTTAAGTTCTTCCAGCGAGACTGTCCACACCATGGATTCAATGAAGTGCAGCTGCTAAGCACTTTCTACAGAGGTATCGCCTTGAGGTATCATATGGCTCTTGATACTGCTAGCGAGGGGAACTTCAACACCAGGAATCCAATAGAGGCTGTGAGACTTGTTGAGAACCTAGCCAACAGCAGCAGCACCAAGAACACTGACTCTGACAAGAATAAATCGGTTGCAACCATCGGGGAGAAGCAGATGAATGAAGTCAGAGCTAAGATAGATGCTTTACATGCATTTCTGGGGCAGCCAGTCTGCTCAGCTGAAGAAGGAGAGGCTAGAGAAGATGATACAGAGGAAGATGTGAACTACATTGGAGATACTGGATTTCAGAAATATGGAAACCAGAGTGGAAACATAAATTTTTTTGGCAGTGGTCAGAAGAGTAACTACAACCATATTTCATAGTATCAGAAACCCTTCACCAACACCAGGAACTATGGCAACTCAGCTTACCAAAACCCACCACCACCCACCCAGGAGAGTAAGTTTGATGCCATGATTGATAGAGTTCTTGAAGGACAGCAGAAGCTTACAGTGGACTTCAACAATCTGAACACAAGGATAGACACCATTTGTACTCAAGTTAGGAAGCTTGAGACACAAATTGTCCAAACTGAAGACTCTATCAGAAGAATTGGAACTTCTAAGGAAGTAGGAGAAGGAAGCATGAAACACCACGTGAATGCCATTATAGATGATGATTTCTGGCAAGTGGTGAAGCATGGTGTCGATCGACACCAACTAGTCCACATCGATCGACACAAACGATGTCATTTCCAGATACGACTGCAGATTGCAACGCGGTAAGGATCTTGACACATGCTGAATTCACGGCTTCACATCCTCATCCACCCACCCACCTACAAAGATATCGACCGACGAGATGAGCCACTCATCGATCGACACAAAGATGAGACACGCATCGATCGATCGACACGCACCTCTCACATACCGAGTACAACTACCATCGATTGACAGCAACCGAATCAATGCACTCTGGCCCACACCGAAACAACAAGCTGACCCTGCAGAGACTACTAGTAACCCTTCAGACACTACACCAACATCAGAGGGAACTGAAGGAAGAAGGTTAAGGAGTAGGAAGGAAAAAACTCCTAAGAACCTTAAGAGGGAAGCTAATGAGAAGGAGATTGATGGTTTCACTAAGAGAGTTTTAGAATCCCACTAGAGAATCCCTTTGAGGATGTTTACTTCACAAGTAGATTGTGGATGTTCTTTAGAGAAACAAGGAAGACTGAAAATGACATTAGGAGAATGTTTGACAATGTCAGAGAAGATATGAGGAAAAGGAACACATTGAAGAAGAAGAGTGATACTGGGAAGTTTGCAATACCCTGTGTAGTGCAAGGGATTGAGTTTCCTCATGCACTATGTGACACTGGTTCTTCAGTCAGCATCTTACCAAATGTTATGGCAGACCATCTGGGTCTGAAAGTAGAGCCTTCACCAGAGATCTTCACATTTGTGGACTACACTCAGAAAAATTATGGAGGTTTGATTAGAGACCTGGAAGTGCAGATTGGTAATGCAATTGTCCCTGTGGATTTTTATGTCCTAGACATCAAGTTAAATTGGAACTCTTCCCTCTTACTTGGAAGAGCATTTCAGGGTACAGTAGGAGCTGTATGTGAAATGAACACCAACAGGATGTGCTTGACTATGATAGATCCAGATATCCACTACGACCCTGTCAAACTTGGCAAACCACCAGCCAAAACCGTGGAAAAAGAAGATGATCTTGGTATCATTGCAGTTTGTCATTGTGAAGTAGAGTATTAGACAGAGTACTCGACATCGATCGACAACCTCTCTACATCATCGATCGACACCAGCGAGCCAGAAGAAATCGACACCAACCATGGATTATCGATCGACAGAGGCACACCAGATGATGAACTCGACTTACCAGATCATTGCTACCCAAATTTCGCCATCCAACCCAACAGCAAAGAAGATGATTACTCTGTAAGAAGTTGGGCAGATAGCTGATTTCATAAAAGTTTTGCAGTAGATACAGCCAGATCTTCCCACAGTGGAAACCACATTGAAGAATTGGATGAAGATTATTGGGAAGAAAGAGCTTGTGAAAACTACATGGAGAATGATAGATTTGCAAATCGTTTCCCAAAATCGATCGACATCCACCGTCGTCCATCGATCGACATCGCCAGCATCCCATCGATCGATATTGACCCAGACGTCTTAAAGGACAAAATCAGAATTTCACCGATTAGGACAACAGATGGGTATATAAAGTTGTCAACACCAGCCACGAAATTTCAAACTTCAACAACTCATACCCAACAGCTTCATGCAACTAGCAACATAACCATGGAGGACTGCAACATCAAGAACAATCGATCCAACCCTGCAGCTAGACGATCACCATCGATCGCCATCACCCCTGCACCATCGATCGATTCCTTTACCAGAGCTCAATCTCGATTTCATGATCCATATGATATCAGGAATGTTTCACCAAAACCTGATGAATTTGGTATTTTAAGGGACAGAGATGGCTTTGCAAGAGCAATGGATGAAAGATTTCTGCACATATCCAGAGAAGACATAGTAGACATCCTTCAAGTTGCCAATGGACCAGACAACCTGTTCACACAGCAACGTAGCCATCCAGACATCCTAGCTCACGTCCAAGACAACAACCACGTCACCATAAGGGAGGATACAATTCCTCAAAGTTTTGGTCAACCTAGGAGTTCACCATCGATCGATATCGTTTCATCACCATCGATCGACGGTGAGTTACCCAGATCGATCGACAGCGCAAGAGTCAAATGGACCAACAGACGTATGGAGTTTGGACGACGTGCCTTTAATACCGTTGGATCCAGAAGATTCAAATGGGAAGCAAGGGACGAATTTGGTGTCCACAGAGATGAGTTTGGACATGTTAGGGGAGTTGATGGTGAAATCATCCATGTTACCAAGGAGCACATAAAAAGAATCCTGAAGAGAGCATCTCTTTTTCACAGGGGTTGCTTACGCCTTCTAGAACATACACACCCTTACCATGCATGCAGACAACCACTAGTACCCTACAGTAGAGAGGAGATAGATGATATGGTGACTGATGTGTGGAGAGCTCAGGCACACCTTGAGGCAGATTTTCGCACATTGGTGGAAGATAATTTCCAGCCTTTGGATCACAGCTATGAAGCTCTTCAAAGTAATATGGCAGTGCTAAGAATGGAGATTGAGAGCATTAGAACCATGCTTGAGAAGGAAGCCACGCCACCTGTATCGATCACACAGAACCTACACCACCGATCGACATCGGCAAGACTACATCCAAGGACCAACCAGAATGTTCATAACCTAAAAGAGATGAATGGGAGATTGCTTACATAAATACACGGATTGGAGACGTCTACAGCCCTCTCAACAACAATGTCGAATGGTTAAGAAATAGGATTGATCTTCTACAGAAAGAGTTGGCAACAATTCGCGAGAAAGGTCAGACTCAGAATGCTACTGTTCCGTTGATCGACACACAGTCTTCACCATCGATCGACACAAGGTTCGCAGCAATGGAAGATAGGATGAAATCATATGAGGAAAGCACAATCACTACAGTTCACCTATCATGCGATACCTGGATACACTGTCACAACAGTTGAACGAGTTGCAACAAGACATTGGCATAGTTCAAGATCATATTGGTCTTCGTGAAAGAAACACGACATTGATCGACAGGCTCAGACCCATATCGATTGACATTGAGCAACGACCAGTGCAGACAGCATGCACAGCAGCAGAAGTTGATCAAATCAAACATGAGCTATACGAAGCTATGGATGCTATGGAGGAGAGACTCAACGGGAGATGTGATGACATTGACGACACTCTCAATGAAAGAGTGAACAGCCTATGCAGAACTACTCGTCAACTGAAGAACGAGATACGTGCTATACAATACCAAGGACAGCTTTCAGAATTGATCGACAAAGTTACCATTGGATCGACCGACAGAACTCCCAGTGAAACGACCGACGCACATGTTGTAGCATCGATCGACACCGAATCCTTGGCAGACCGAGATCAGCTGATTCATGACAAGATCGACGTAATGCAGAATGAACTGAGGGAACTATCAGAATACTCCTACAAAATCGTCTACAGGAATGTTGGCAGCATCGAATCTATTGAAAGAACTCTGAGGAAACTCACAGATACCGTCCTCAAGATAGATGAGAAACAGCTAAGAAGTGATGATGCCACAAGAAGCTTCATTGCCACATGGTTTGATAGGAGGAGACACGAAATTGATGCTTGTTGTCCGATTAGCAGCAGTTTCTCCACCAATTGAGTCATATACCCACCAAAGTCAAGCTAAATGACTATAACAAAGCGCTGAGTGGGAGGCAACCCACTATTAGGTTTTCTTTTATTTTCTTTTAAAGTTAGTTTTACATTTTTACTTTTATTTTTCGCATTTATTTTTGCAGTTTTTAAAAATCCAAGTAGAATGATGATTCCGCCGACCGACACAATCCATTCACATCGTTCGACACCACACGACCATCACTAACGATCGACGTACATCCTTACGTATCGATCGATACCATATCGGTCAGGTTTAGTCGTTCTATCTTGTTACATTCAGTTCTTATCATTTATTTATTCACTTCACTCTGGCTGTGTTACACTGGGACAGTGTAATTTAAGTCTGGGGGAGAGTTTACTAATATGTGTTTTTATTTTGATTTTTATTAAAAATGTTTTCAAAATTATTTTTCACATAAGTACTAAAAGGGGACATTGATATAGATTTATACTTGATTATCTAACCACTCTTTAGCACCATTTTAGATTTACTGATTGCAGACAGTACTAAAGATGCTAAAGTGGATCAACATGTCACCTATATAAAGTCGATCGACACCAACTAGTCCACATCGATCGACACAAACGATGTCATTTCCAGATACGACTGCAGATTGCAACGCGGTAAGGATCTTGACACATGCTGAATTCACGGCTTCACATCCTCATCCACCCACCCACCTACAAAGATATCGACCGACGAGATGAGCCACTCATCGATCGACACAAAGATGAGACACGCATCGATCGACAGTCTTCTCCACCTATCGATCGACACGCACCTCTCACATACCGAGTACAACTACCATCGATTGACAGCAACCGAATCAATGCACTCCGGCCCACACCGAAACAACAAGCTGACCCTGCAGAGACTAGTAGTAACCCTTCAGACACTACACCAACATCAGAGGGAACTGAAGGAAGAAGGTTAAGGAGTAGGAAGGAAAAAACTCCTAAGATCCTTAAGAGGGAAGCTAATGAGAAGGAGATTGATGGTTTCACTAAGAGAGTTATTAGAATCCCACTAGAGAATCCCCAGAAAGTACTAAAGATGCTAAAGTGGATCAACATGTCAAGCAAATAAAGTCAGTATTAGTGTTGGAGGTCAGCTTTGGTTCCTTCAAACAATCTTAGCTAGTGAATATAGATGGCATGTTGATCCACTTTAGCATCTTTAGTACTATCTGTAATCAGTAATCTAGAATGGTGCTAAAGAGTGGTCAGACAATCAAATATAAATCTATATCAATGTTCCTATTTAATACTTATGCGAAAAATAATTTTGAAAAACAATTTGAATAAAAACCAAAATAAAAAAAAACACATATTAGTAAACTCCCCCCCCCCAGACTTAAATTACACTGTCCCAGTGTAACACAGCCGGTGGTGAGGTAAATAAAGCATAATTAATAAATATAACAAGTTAGAATGAATAAAACTGATCGACAAGGTGTCGATCAATTCGTAGTGGTGTACGTCGATCGTTAGTAATGGTCGTGTGGTGTCGAGCGATATAAATGGTGAATGTTGGTCGACGGAATCATCATTCTACTTGGATCTAATAAAAACTGCAAAATAAATCCGAAAAAATAAAAGTAAAAATGAAAAATAAATAAAATAAAGAAAAATAAAAGAAAACCTAATAGTGGGTTGCCTCCCACTCAGCGCTTTGTTATAGTCATTTAGCTTGATTGTGGTAGGTGAGTAACTCATGGGGTGCAGTGGGGGTTGTTGTTTGCTGGTGGGCAAACATTTCCCTCATCTTTGGACTCAGCAGCAGTGAAGCTTCTTGTGGCATCATCTGAGCCTGTCCTTGTAGGATATATCTTTGCTAAATCTGCTTTGATGACTTGCAACCTTCTGACCAAATCTTCCGTGTCTACCTGATGCTGATAGAAATCAAATCTTGAATGCTCAGGTGGTTCTTCATGTTGTTCTTTTTCGTGCTGGTCTTGAATCTGTTGATCTTGATCTGCCAAGGATTCTGTATCGATCGGTGCTACAACTTGTGCGTCGGTCGTTTCACTGGGATTTCTGTCGGTCGACTCAGTATCATCTGTGTCGATCGATTCTGAGCGTTGGCCTTGGTACGCAAGAATTCTCTACATATTGCTTATCTCATTCTTCAATAGACCAGTAGCTCTACAGAGGTTGGTCACTCTTTCGTTGACGGTGTTGTCAATGTCATCACTTCGTTCTATGAGTCTCTCCTCCATAGAATTCATGGCTTCGTACAGCTTATGTTTGATCTCATCAACTTCTGCTGTGGTGCATGCTCTCTTTGCTGGTGGTGGCTCGATGTCGATCGTGTTGGTCTAGGCATGTCGATCGATGTCGCGGTTCTGTCATGACGACCAAGATGATCGTGAACTATGCTCATGTCCCTTTGTAGCTCGTTCAGTTGTCGTGACATAGTATCCAGGTATCGCATGATAGGTGAACTTAAAAGATCATGCTTCTCTTCGTATGCTTTCATCCTATCTTCCAGTTCTGCGAACCTTGTGTCGATCGACGGTGAATTCAGTGTGTCGATCGATGAAAAAGTAGCATTCTTAGCTTGTTCTTTCTTGCGAATTGATGCTAGCTCTTTCTGTAGAAGATCGATCCTCTTGCTTAACCATTCGACATTGTTGTTGAGAGGGCTGTACACGTCTCCAATTCGAAGCAACCTCCCATTCATCTCTCTTAGGTGATGAACATTCTGGTCGGTCCATGGATGTAGTCTTGCCGATGTCGATCGATGGTACATGTACTCTGTCGGTCGATACGGGTGGCGTAGCCTCTTTCTCAAGCATGGTCAATATGTTTCCAAGCTCCACTCTTATATCAGCCATATCATTCTGGAAGTCCTTGTAACTGACATCCAAAGGCTGGAAAGTGTCTTCCACCAATTTGTGCATGTTTGCCTCAAGGTGTGCCTGAGCTCTCCATACATCAGTCACCATATCATCTATCTCCTCTCTACTGTAGGGTACTGGTGGTGGTATGTATGCATGGTAAGGGCGTGTATGTACTGGAAGGCGTAAGCAACCTTTGTGAAAAAGGGATGCTCTATCCAGAATTCTCTTTACTTGCTCCTTGGTAACATGGATGATTTCACCATCAACTCCTCTAGCATAGCCAAACTCATCTCTGTAGACACCATATCCATCCTTTGCTTTTCATTTGAATCTCCTGGATCCATCAGTATTGAAGGCACGTCGTCCAAACTCCAATCGTCTGTCGGGCGATCTGACTCTTGGTCTGTCGATCGATCCGGGATATCCGCCGTCGATCGATGGTGATGAAACGATGTCGATCGATGGTGATGAAACGATGTCGATCGATGGTGAATTCCTAGGTTGACCGAAGTGTTGAGGAACTGTATCCTCCCTTGTGTTGGTGTTGTGGTTGTCTTGGACGTGAGCTAGGATGTCTGGATGGCTACGTTGCTGTGTGAACAGGTTTTCTGGTCCATTAGCAACTTGGAGGATGTCTGCTATGTCTTCTCTGGTTATGTGCAGAACTCTTCCATCCATTGCTCTTGCATAGCCATCTGTGTCCCTGAAAATTCCAAATACATCAGGTGTTAGTGAAAGGTTCCTGATATCATAAGGTTCATGAGATCGAGGTTGAGCTCTGTTGAAGGCGTCGATCGATGGTGATGTGGTGGTGGCGATCGATGGTGTGCGTATAGCTGCACGGTTGGATCGATTGTTCATGTTGTTGCAGTCCTCCATTGATGAGTTTCTGGATGCTGGAAGCTGCTCGGTAGAAGGTGAAGAGTTTTGAATTTTCGTGGCTTGAGTTGTCAACCTTTTGTACCCATGTTTTGCCCTAATCGGTGAAATTCCGATTTTGTCCTTTAAGTCGTCCGAGTTAATATCGATCGATGTGATACTGGCGATGTCGATCGATGGACGATGTCGTTTTGCTGGATGAAGTAGATAATTGATCGATGGTGGGCATTTGATGTCGATCGATTGTGGGAATCAATTTGCAAATCTGTCATTCTCCAAGTAATTTTCCCAAGCTCTCTCTTCCCAATAGTCTGCATCATGTTCTTCACTGTGGTCTCTACTGTGGGAAGAGGTGGCTATGTCTACTGCAAAGCTCTCATGAAATCCGCTATCTCCCCAACTCCTTACTGAGTAATCATCTTCCTTTCGGCTGGGTGGGATGGCGAAATTTGGGTAGCAATGATCTGGTAGATCGAGTTCATCATCTGGTGGGTCTCTGTCGATCGATGATCTATATTTGTTGTCGATCTCCTCTGACTTGCTAGTGTCGATCGATGATGTTAAAATGATGTCGATCGATCCCGAGTACTATGTCTCGTACTCTACTTCACAATGACAAACTGCTATGATACCAGTATCATCTTCTTTTACCACTGATTTGGCTGGTGGTTTGCCAAGCTTGACAGGGTCGTAGTGGATCTCTGGATCTATCATAGTCAAGCACATCCTATTGGTGTTCATGTCACATATGGCTCCTACTGTAGCCATAAATGCTCTTCCAAGTCAGAGGGAAGAGTTCCAATTTAGCTTGATGTCTAGGACATGAAAATCCACAGGGACGATAGCATTACCAATATGTACTTCCAGGTCTCTGATGAAACCTCCAGAGTTTTTCTGAGTGTAATCCACGAATGTAAAGATCTCTGTTGAAGGCTCTACTTGCAGGCCCAGATGGTCTGCCATGACCTTTGGTAAGATGCTGACTGATGAACCAGTGTCACATAGTGCATGAGGAAATTCAATCCCTTGTACCACAAAGGGTATTGCAAACTTCCCAGGATCACTCTTCTTCTGCAAAGTAATCATTTTCCTCATATCCTCTCTGACATTGTCAAACCTTCTTCTAATGTCATTTTCAGTCTCCCTTGTTTCTCTAAAGAACATCCACAATCTGCTTGTGAAGTAAACCTCCTCAAAAGGTTTCTCTGGTGGGATTCTGATAACTCTCTTAGTGAAACCATCAATCTCCTTTTCATTAGCTCCCCTCTTAAGGTTCTTAGAAATCTTCTCCTTCCTACTCCTTAACCTTCTTCCTTCAGTTCCCTCTGATGTAGGTGTAGTGTCTGAAGGGTTACCAGTAATCTCTGTAGGGTTAGCTTGTTGTTTCGGTGTGGGTCTGAGTGCATTGATTCGGTTGCTGTCTATCGATGGTAGTTGCACTCGATATGTGAGAGGTGCTTGTCGATCGATAGGTGGAGAAAATGGTCGATCGATACGTTTCTCGTCTTTTTGTCGATCGATGAGTGGCTCGTCTTGTCGGTCGATATCTTCGTAGGTGTGGGTGGGTGGGTATGGATGAGAAGCCGCGAATTCAGCATGTGTCAATATCCTAACCGCGTTGCAATCTGCAGTCGTATCCGGAAAAGAAATTGTTGATGTCGATGGATGCGGTTTAGTTGGTGTCGATCGACACCATTGTGATCCACCGAGACTTAGTGAACTTTCCACTTCAAAGTCTCCTTCTTGTAGCTTCTCCTGTTTCACCACTTGCCAAAAATCATCATCTATGATAGCATTCACGTGGTGTTTCCTATTTCCTTCCCCTACTTCCTTAGAAGTTCCAATCCTCCTGATAGAGTCTTCAGTCTGGACAATCTGTGTCTCAAGTTTCTTAACTTGAGTGCAAATGGTATCTATCATTGTGGTCAGATTGTTGAAGACAGAATCAATCTTCCCATTGAAGTCTACTGTAAGCTTATGCTGACCTTCCAGAACTCTATCAATCATGGCATCAAACTTACTCTCCTGGGTGGGTGGCGATGGGTTTTGGTAAGCTGAGTTGCTGTAATTCCTTGTGTTGGTGAAGGGTTTCTGATACTGTGAACTCTGGTTGTAGTTACTCTTCTGACCACTGCCAAAAAAGTTTCTGTTTCCACTCTGGTTTCCATATCTCTGAAATCCAGTACCTCCAATGTAGTTCACATCTTCCTCTGTATCATCTTCTCTAGCCTCTCCTTGTTCAGCTGAGCAGACTGGCTGCCCCAGAAATGCATGTAAAGCATCTATCTTGGCTCTGACTTCATTCATCTGGTCTTCCCCGATGGCTGCAACCGATTTCTTCTTGTCAGAGTCAGTGTTCTTGGTGCTGCTGCTGTTGGCTAGGTTCTCGATAAGTCTCACAGCCTCTATTGGATTCCTAGTGCTGAAGTTCCCCTCACTAGCAGTATCAAGAGCCATCTGATACCTCTGTAGAATGTGCTTAGCAGCTGCACTTCATTGAATCCATGGTGTGGACAGTCTCGCTGGAAGAACTTAAATCTGATCCACGCGTCTTTAAAAGTCTCACTAGGCTTTTGCGCGAAAGTGGCGATTTTGCTCCTTAATTCTTCAGCGCGTGCCTCATCAAAGAAATTACGCAGGAAGGCATTTTTGATGTCGGCCCAGGATGTTAGTGATCCTGTAGGTAGCTGCTTGAGCCAGTGCGAAGCTTCTCCAATCAGTGAGTATTTGAAGAGCTTGCAGAGTATGTAGTCCTCAGAGACTCCATCCATACGAATAGCAGCGATAAGATCCTCGAACCTTTCCAGATGGTCCATAGGATGCTCGTGTGATAGCCCAAAATAGGGTATCTGAAACACCAGAGAGTAGTACTGAGGCTTGAGCTCAAAGTTCGGCTTCTGAATCTCTGGAAGTCGAATAGCTGATCTGTTGGTGTAGTACTCGTCTGGACGGTTATAGTCTCCCAACGATCGTGTTTGAGCTTCTCCTGTAGCCTCAGCTTCAGGCTCAGGGATTATGTTTCCCTGTGCATCTAGCTTCTGACCTGTTGCATTACGCAGATGACCATCTTGGTCATACAGGTTTCCACTCTCGCCCTGCGTGAGAATAACAATCGCGACCATGCTTCGCGGAGTAGTGTCGATCGATATACGGTTAGAAGTATCGAACGATGTGGATCGGCGAACGGTATCGGTCGACGGTGCTGTCTGAGTGTCGGTCGACTGTCGAACGTGAGTATCAGTCGACGGTACTGCGGTTCTGTCGATCGATGCGGAGCGTAGGTCTTTGCGGATTGAGCGTTCCAAGTGTGCAGGATCTTCTGAGAATAATAGTTGATTTCCCCTGTTGCTTCTGGTACTGCTGGGCATGTACCTGAAAAGACAAGAAAAATTTTAATTAGAAAGGGGGTAAAAAGAAAAACCTAAGATTAATAAGATTAAATCTAATGGCGATCAAAGCTCCCCGGCAACGGCGCCAAATTTGATAGTGCTCAAATTACCCAGTAGAGCTTACTCTCTCAAATAAGAGGTACAGCTGTAGTACTTAGGGATCGAATCACGAGGAGCTAGGGAACCAATTAAATAAAATCTACTAATCAATCCTAGGCAAGGTTGGTTTATATGATGGAAATAAAAGTAACAATTCCTAAAATGAGCAAGGTAGTTGCTCTAACTAACAATATAATGGGTTGTTTAAATGTGATAAAGAGTGCTAGACATAGGGTTTCTATTCAGGAATGGAGATTATAATCTCTATAAATGCTTTAATAAGTTGCTTGCATGATACTATAGATCTCAGCCGCTTAACTCGAGTGAAGTATCACTGGTTAAATAATATAGATCTCTGGCCTCGACTGTCGTAATGTTGGCGCAGAAAAAGAGTCGATCGATATCCTTTCCAGATATCGAGCGATACACCTTTCGCAGCGCCGATCGATTCACCTGTCGGGATATCGATCGACGGCTTCTAGATCTGCCTAGGCGCGAGCCGAATATGAACACAAGGTCTCAAGGAGGAGCTGTCGCTCTTCTCAATGGGAGACAGGCAAGTTCATATGGATAATTCAAGATAATCAAAGATCCTAGTGATCTATGTTCTAGTTAGCTAATCTAAAACAAGCATAGGGTGCAATCCATTTGATGAGTATCACAACTTAGCAATTATAGTTTGGGGCTAATCCCACAAACCTATTTGAACCCTAGATCTAACAAGTAGACTACTCAGACATAGCTAAGCAATTCATAACAATAGATAGATGAAAGAATTGCATAGATAGAATAAAGTAGAAATACAAAAGGAGATGAGAAATCTCTCCAATCTCTCAAAACAAATAAAACTCTAGTCTCTCTCTCACACTCTCTGCTTTTCTCTTGAGGGTTGTCAAAAGCTTGCTTCTTTTGAAGGTTGCCGTCAAAAACACTTAGCAGGAATATTTAAGCATTTCCATTAGGTTAAAAACTCGTCAGGGGCAATCTCGTAATTTGGTGAAGTCTTGGTGAAGTAGTCGGCTAAACCATTTCGCCTTCGATATCGATCGACAACACTGAATGTGTATCGATCGGTTATAATCTTCTAGTACGCGGATCTTCTCAGCTACATCGATCGACAAAACGATGAGTATCGATCGATTATAATCGCAATGTTGACTTCCGACTTAGTCTTGAATGGTCAACTCGGGTATATCATCTCTTGTACTCCAAAATGCTCCAAAAACATCACTTTCTCACAAAATGCTCCTGAACCTGAAAACATACCTAACAGGCTAGAAAACAGATTAAATATATTATAAAATACTAGTATACCATGGTTAAAAACGGGTAAAATCCATGGTATATCAGTAAATTACCCGAGACCCTAGTATTCGCTACACTTTGTCAGAATATATGAGTTACAAATGCAAATGTCAATGAGATAGACTAGATGACCTTTGTGGCATCGAAACCTGTTGAAATTGAAACTAATAAGAGATTCAGAGAAGAGAGATGAGGGGAGAAAGGGATCAAAGAAGACTACCTGTGTGTTCAGATACTTTTTTTAGTTGAATCCATGTGTCCTTTGATCGATACTCCCAAGGTAAAGCCTACACTTTCATTTTATGTTAAGAAATGAGGTTAGGAGAGGGGAATGTCAGATAAGATTTGCTAAGTTGTGGACTAGATGAATTTGGTTGCTAAGCTAGGATAAGGCTTAATGAACTTCTGTGATTAGGATGTTTAGATATGAATTGCGAACCCATAGAGTGATGACTTCAATATTTTGAATCTTTGAGTCCCTACTGTTTTCAAACCTTTTCCAAAGACTACTGGTTTTTGCTTGAGGACAAGCAAAGGAGTAAGTCTGGGGGAATTGATATACCATGGATTTCACTCATTTTCTACCATGGTATACTAATATTTTATTATATAACTAATGTGTTTTCTAGCCTGTTAGGTATGTTTTAAGGTTCAGGAGCGTTTCATGATAAAGTGATGTTTTGGAGCATTTTGGAGTACAAGAGATAATACACCCGAGTTGACCATTCAAGACAAAGTCGGAAGTCAACATTGTGATGAGAATCGATCGATACTCATCCAGAGTTGTCGATCAATGTAGCTGAGAAGATCCGCGTACTAGAAGATTATAATCGATCGACACACATCTAGTGTTGTCGATCGATATCGAGGACGAAATGGTTTAGCCGACTACTTCACCAAGACTTCACCAAATTACGAGATTGCCCCTTACGAGTTTTTAACCTAATGGAAATGCTTAAATATTCTTGCTAAGTTTTTTTGACGGCAAGCAAGCTTTTGGCAAGCAACCCTTTGTACAAGAGAAAAGCAGAGAGTGTGAGAGAAAGCTAGATTTTTATATGTTTTGAGAGATTGGAGAGATCATTGAGAGATTTGTGATTGAACTCCATTTGTTTTCTATTTCCTATCTATGCAATTCTTTTATCTCTCTTATATTATGAATTCCTTAGCTATGTCTTAGTAGTCTACTTGTTAGATCTAGGGTTTAAATAGGTTTGTGGGATTAGCCCCAAACAATAATTGCTAAGTTGTGATATTCATCAAATAGATTGCACCATAAGCTTGTTCTAGAGTAGCTAACTAGAGCATAGATCACTAGGATCTTTGATATCTTGAATTATCTGTTTGAACTAGTTGTCTCCTTGGAGAAGAGCTAACTGCCCTCCTTGAGACCTAGTGTTCATTATCGGCTCACACCTAGGCATATCTAGAAGCCGTCGATCGATATCCCGACAGGTGAATCGATTAGCGCTGCGAAAGGTGAATCGATTAGCGCTGCGAAAGGTGTATCGCTCGATATCTCGAAAGGATATCGATCGACTCTTTTTCTGGTCAACAGACGACAGTTGAGGCCAGGGATCTAGATTATTTAACCAGTGAGACATCACTGAGAGTTAAGCGGCTGAGTTCTTTAGTATCATGCAAGCAACTTGTTAGGCATTTATAGATATTATAATCTCCATTCCTGAATAAAAGTCCTAAGTCTAGCACTCTTCATTATCATTTAAACAACCATCATATTGTTAGTTAGAGCAACTACCTTGCTCATTTTAGGATGGTCATTTACATTTCATCATTAAAACCAACTTCACCTAGGATTGATTAATTGATTAGATTTAATTGGTTCCCTAGCTCCTCGTGATTCGATCCATAAGTACTACAGCTGAACCTTTTATTTGAGAGAGTAAGCTCTATAGGGTAATTTGAGCAGTATCAAGGATACGGTGGAAATGGGCGCAGGTGGAGATGCCGGAGGCGGGGACCAAGAGGTAGACCAGCCTGCGGAATTGTTTGGGATTTCCCTGTCTGGATATTATGACTTAGAGTACTGAGATTATATCCCTTTCGTTGTGTGTGCTAGGCCGGGTGTGGCCGATTATTTGTTTGTGCCGCGACCGTAGGAGGTCACGTTGTTAGGGTGTTTTTGTGTAGGATCGTTTTAGTACTACGGAACACTAGAAGATTGGTATGACAGAGTTATAAATTGAGAGCAAAGAGATGTTATTGAGTATATTGATTGGGACTACAACGTATTGGTGTATAAACCCTAGTTCTAGTCGCCTAAACTCTACTCTCTTAGTCTCGAATTGTCAATCCCTTATTCTAGGATTTGGGCTCCCCTTTTATAGTTGTAGATGTCGGCTTCAAGTA
The DNA here is from genome assembly GCF_000801105.2 of Raphanus sativus. Taxonomy (NCBI): domain Eukaryota; kingdom Viridiplantae; phylum Streptophyta; class Magnoliopsida; order Brassicales; family Brassicaceae; genus Raphanus; species Raphanus sativus. The sequence goes on along the minus strand of NC_079517.1, from coordinate 23,684,347 downwards.
ATAGAACTCTTCCATAATCGGAAAAATGGAAGTTTCTCCTTAGGCGGAAAACTTCTATTTTGCTTCAAGGGTCGATCCGATCAAGGGGGTCGGACCTAAGGCAGAGGTCGGTCCCTGGTTTCTCCTTGAGCAAGGGTCCGGAAGTCGAGGACCTATCCGAAAGCTGGAGAAAACTTATGCCTGGATATTTTTCCCCAACAGTTTGCCCCTTATTCCTTGATTTGCTCATGGAAATCAAGGGATAACTTGTGCTTCTTGAATCTTGGTAGTTTTCTCTTAGGACGGAGTATTCCATGGGCACCTTGTCTCCTTGCAATGAATCAGGCCGGGACCTTGATGGTGACAGAAGAAATGATTCTGTGAGGCATTGAGTTTCCCGGCCCGAATACTAAAAGGTTCTTCGGATTTCCCATGATTGCTCCAATCTTTCCTCTTGGATCTTACTTTCCTTTTGAAGGTCGCGTCTTTACTCTGAGATATCTGGGGAGCAGGGTTCTTTGAATTTGAATTTTCCGAGCCCAGTCTTGGGAATTCCGAGATCTCGGATCGGCGGATTTTCTGAGAAAAATGCCCAACGGCTCTCTTTTCTTTATATATATATATACTCTCGTCTTCGTGTAACATTTTCTTATCTTTTATCCTCGGATCTTGCTACTTCGCATGCTAATCCCCGAAGCTTTTCAATGGCAGAATTAAGCGAGTCGGAGAAGAGAGCAAACTCCTCTTCGTCCAGATCCAGCAGCCCACCGTCACGCCATGGTAAAGACGTGCAAAATCCTCTGACCCCAGCTCCCTTATCGTTTGTTTCTTCGGGATTCCCGCAAGTGGGTCCCGTCCAACGGTTAGAGAGGATGAGCTGTGCGATTGGCAAAAAAAGTATTTGCTTCCTTCTTCCGTTGTCCTTCGCATTCCCAGATTATCGGAGCGTGCTTCCGGTGGTATGCCCGAGGAGATTGCTATTTATGAAGCTTTCTTTGAACCTGGCTTCAGAGGTGACGTACCGTCGTTGATAGTGAGTCTCTGCGATTATTTCCATATCTCTCCATCTCAACTCAATCATCCAGGTGGCGCATCCTTATAGCCATCCAAAACCTCGGAGATGAGGAGGGCTTAGCTTTTGGAGTTAATGAAATACTCTTTGCTTATCATCTGGCTCCAATTAATGGACATGAGGGGTGTTTTCATCTTCGTCCAAGATCTGGGCTTCCCATAGTAGAGGAGCTTCCCAAGACTGATCGTAAGAGATTGGATTTTGTGAAGAAATGGCCAGAAAGATACGTTTTCATGACTCTCCCAGGATCTCATTATCGATGGAACTTCGTAGGTAGGAGCTTTTAACAAATGCTCCTTTAATGAGTTCCGGTAACAGAACTTATCTGATTTTCATTCCCTTTTTCTTCCAGAGGGAACTCATTCTGCTCCTGTCGAGGGTGAATGCAATGTTCTTCAGGCACGGAAGCTCCCCCTTGAGCAACGCCGTGTAACCCATCTTCTCAGTCCGGAGGTGTTGCACCGTAGCAAACTATGGGGTAAGTTATCTCTTCACAGCTTATAGGTATTTCCTTTTCGTATAATTAATCATGGAATATCCCTCTTAAGAAGACAAAACAGAAGGAAGTCCAGAAGATCCGATGGTAGCTTTTAAGAAGGCCATGGATGCTATATCGGCAAGGAGGGATTCGTCCAGCAGAAATGCTTCGGGCGATGGAGCCACGACTTCCGGGAACAAGCGCAGGATGATAAGGAGGAGCAGTGATTCCTCCCCATCTCGAGTCGGCAGACCTAGGGAAGGCGTAAGCACGCGCTCGCAACGGCTGTCGCTGACCGGATTTTTGTTCGAAGGATTGTCTGATGTGTTGTCTGATTTGAAAGCAAACTTATTTGCATGGATGCAGGCTCTTCCCCTAGACAAGGATTCCCCTGGGATTATCCAGCAGGTTCAGAGCGAACTTCTTCAGGTGAGGTACAAATATGACCTTATATTGTGAATCCGCAGTTTATGAGACTTGTTTTCCTACGCAAGTTCTCTCTCATTTGCATCACCTGAAGGATTGAATAGTGTTGGAGGGTTCGTCTATGAATCGAGACGAGGTTTTGGAACTATCCCGTCAGTTATCTGAAGAGAATAGTAGGCATGTCGCGAAGGAACTGGAGCTGAGGTACCTTCAAGCGAAGATTCGGGCCATCGAGGGTTCAGTAGAAATTGCTTCTGCTGAATCGCTTCAATTGAGCCGAGAGAAGCAAGAGTTGGAGGAGACTATCGTTGAACTTCGAACGGAGGCGGAGACTTCGAAAAACATGACGACTATGGCTGTGAACAGTGCGAGGATCGTCGCTCGTTGGGAAGTAGAGAGAGAGTGGCTCAAAGGGCAGGCCCAGAAATTGAACTTGCACAAGGAATATTCCCAATATAAAATAGTGGTTTTGGCTGAGGCAGAATTCAAGGGTATATTTGAACCTCCTTCCTTTGAAGATGAGCCCGCTATTCCTTCATCTAGATGTGGCAGGTCTTAGAGAATATTTGAACTTTTTCTTGTAATAGCGGCCCTGCGTGGTCTGTCCTTGCTAAAACAATGTTTTTCGTTTGCTTCTCTGGCCCCTTGAATTTCGACGGTTTTATTGCCGAATAATATTCATTATTTTTGCTTCCTCTGTCCTGTTCGTCTCTTGATCGGAATGGTTCGTAGGACCTTTGAGAACGGGTTACTTCGGAAAGAGTACAATTTCCTAGGCGGAATTTTAGGATCTGGGATTAAGATCCTGTTGTTGCACCGACAGCCCAGGGGTATAGGCCTTGTCGAGCAAACTTCGTATCTTCAGAATGCAAGGACGTCTTAGTGGACTTGCAGATTTGTAGGAAGGGATGGACCCTTGGGAGGATCAGAGCCTTATAAGGGCCGGACCCTTGGAAGGGTTGACCCCTTTGAAGGACATCATTGTCTAGGACCTGGATCGTGTTAGTAAACTGATTGAACCGTGAAATAATTAGAGAAGCGTTAGACCTTATAATCCATCATTAAAAAACCTGAGTTTTAGTTTTGGAATGAAAGATCCTTGCTTAGAACCTTAGAGTTCTAGCTTGGTTTGAACCCTGGGGTTCTTGAGCCCTAGAACCCGGAAATTCTTAAGGCCTTGAACCCTGAGGTCCCTTACCTAGGCCCGAAGGCCGTTTTATTGAACTCGAAGGTTTGCTCATTGAACCCTGAGGTTTCTGAGTGTTGGGGTTTAATCCTTAGATCCGGGGATCGTGACTGAACCCGATGGATACCTCGAACCCGGAGGGTTACGCTTTTGAACCCTGAGGTTTTTGGAAAACCCGAAGGTTGGTATTTGGATTCAAAGATCCTTGAACCCTGAGGTTCTTATCAGATCCGAAGATCAGTTAGGCCCGAAGGTCCTTGATCAACCCTTAGGTGATCTTGAATCCGGAGATTCCTTACAGACCCGGAGACTGTATTGAACCCTGAGGCTCTTTTATAGACCCGAAGGCCGTACTGAACCCGGAGGTTGTTATATAGACCCTGAGGCCGTATGCGTTATGGGAGGTGTGTGATCGTATTCTGCTCCCCATGGGGGAACCACTACCGATCTGTTATTGAGAAACTGCACTCTGCCAATCGGAGGTATAGGCCACTCTCGTGAATCTCAATGCTGCATTCTACCTTTCTGCAGAAAAGGTCACGCTCAGACTTACTGTGGTCTGGCGTGGGCCTGCCCCGCGGAGCGACTTCACACCAGACGCACTACTTTCCACGTCTGGATAAGTATTAAATTTTGGTTCTAACCGGTATTTTCGCACATTTTCTCCCTGCTTATCAGCCGTCAGCATCTGATTACAGTACTTTACAGTGTACGTCATGCCCCATGTGTGTATTTAGCTGGTAGCGTCTTTAACACAGGGTTTGGGTAGCACTAGTACGGTGGTCCCCACGTAACTTTTGGACTTATAGCCTTTACGCAGGGCCCGAGGTGCAAACAATGTAATAGGGTTATTCAGACCTGTTCCTTATATGTCGTACACCCATGTGAGTAGTCTCACTAGTATATATAGGGTTTGCTAAGATCTAAGGTCCCTTAGGGCCTTGCCTAGCTAGTATGCCCCTTTAAGTACATTGGAGTTCCTATAACCCCTTTAGCCGTAACTAATAATGTATTTTATAAGCTTAGTCCGGAGACGTTATCGCATACATAGGAGTAGGAAATCAGTGTACTTAAAATATATCATAATAATAGTAGTAGTATATAAAGCTTGATCCGGGGACCTTACTTTAGAAGTGATAGAATTTGAGGTGCAAGGCGTTCCAGCAGTTGGGTTGGACCTTACCGTCGATGTCTTCCAGCTTATAGGCTCCTGCCCCTTGCTCCTCTATTACCTTATAGGGACCCTCCCATCCAGGAGCGAGTTTTCCGGCTGATTTGTCCCTTGTATGGTCACATACTCGCTTTAGGACCCAATCCCCTTTCTGGAAAGTTCTGGATCTGATCTTCTTGTTGTAACTCTTGGCTACTTTCAACTGGTAGGACGCATTTCTAAGGTGGGCCGCCTCCCTCTTTTCATCGAGTAGGTCTAGACTCAGGGACATTAGCTCGTTGTTCTCCTCTTGGGAGAGGAATTCAGAGACCGTGGTCCTTACGTGCACCTCCGTGGGTATTACGGCTTCAGCACCATAGACAAGCGAGAAGAGAGTCTCCTGGGTAGCCGTCTTTGGGGTTGTCCGATAGGCCCAGAGTACTCCATGTAGCTCTTCTGCCCATCGCCCATGGGCATCTTCTAGGCGCTTCTTGAGAATATTCACCACTGCCTTGTTAGTGGATTCGGCTTGACCGTTAGATTGGGGATGTCGTGGTGCTGAATAGGAAAGCTTGATGTTCCAATCCTTGCAGAACTTTCGGAAGTTATAGCTCGTGAACTGGGGTCCGTTGTCTGTGACGATCTCATGGGGAGTTCCGAAGAGTGTGATCACAATGGTCCAAAGGAATTTCCTGATCTGGAGATCCGTTATCTTGGCTAGTGCTTCAGCTTCTACCCACTTCGTGAAGTGATCGGTCACGACTAGGAGGAAGATCTTTTGCCCCGGTGCCATGGGGAATTTCCCCACGATGTCCATGCCCCACTTTCGGAAGGGCCAAGGAGAACTTAAAGATTTGAGGTTCTCTGGTGGAAGATTGGAGACTAGCGCGTGGTTCTGGCATTGGCTACAGAGTTTGGCTTGTTTGAGGGAGTCCCTCGCAATGGTTGGCCAGTAGTATCCAGCCCTTCTGGCTCCGAGTATCAAGCTCCGACCACTAGAATAGGAACCACACACTCCCTCGTGGAGTTCTTCTAGTATCCTGGCGGCTTCTCTAGGGGTAAGACATCCTAGATAGGGTCCTGAAAAGGATCTTTGGTATAATTTCCCTTCGGAAAAGCAGTACCTGGCAGCTTGGGGCCTTATCTTCCGACTTTCGTCTCGGTCTTCAGGCAAGGTATCCTACCTCAGATAGCTAATGATGGGAGTCATCCAGGTCTCTCCTTCGTCTACTCTGGATACATCTTCAGGCTCCGTCTCCTTTTCGGTTGCGGGCCATTGGAGTACTAGTAGTGGGATGCTCATATGACTTGTAGTTTCTAGGGCGGACCCTAGATTAGCTAGAGCGTCGGCTTGGTAGTTGTGCTCCCTAGGGATCTGGGTGAGCTTATAGTGTTGGAACCTGTCGAGTAGTTGCTTAGCCACAGATAAGTACCTGATCATACTCGGATCTTTCCACTGGTAGTCTCCTTGGACTTGGCTTATGATCAGTTGTGAGTCACTGAAGACCTGGATATCTTTTACTCCCATCTGTTTGGCAAGTGTCAGCCATGCTATTAGAGCTTCGTACTCAGCCTCGTTAGGACTAGTCCCACGCCTGCGCCCCTTACGTTACTAGACCCATCAACGTACAGTGTCCATTCGCCTTTCTCTCCTTCGCTATCACGAAGCTTTACCTTTTGTTCCAGGGGTGGAAGCATGGCAGGAGAGAATTCGGCTACGCAATCTGCTAGGACTTGCGATTTGATAGCCGTTGCAGGACGGAAGATCACATCGTACTCTCCCAGCTCTATACAAACATTTTGCTAGTCGTCCGGACACTTCCGGCTTATGAAGGACTGCCTTGATGGGAAAGAAGGTGACCACTAGTGGGCCCGAATATGGCCCGCTAGCTAGTAATAAATAATAAGAAATAGAATCGGGCCGCGAAAAGCCCATCACGAATTCAATACTCAAAAGCAGCTAAGCCAGAGCCGGAGGCTGTAAGCTAAAGATGTTCACTATTGAGGTCACAGAAAGGAGGCAGCTCGTGGACGTATAAGTAGGCGCAAGATCCGGTCAAAGGGGAGCTGTTATAAATCCCTCAAGTCACGGAGGGGATCTCGGGAACCAGTTGGTGACGATCCATCGGAGCCTGAGGCTATTTAAAGAGGAAGAAGACCAAAGAAGGAAGGGAGGTTCATTCCTACCAACATTCACACAATCTCTCGAACATTTCATTATCTTTGTAATCACCAAGAAAAATATCTCTTTGTAACCATTCGTTTATCAAGTTATCAATACAAATCAAATTCATTCTACAAGTTCTAACAGGATTGAGCCCGCATTATCTTTCCCTAATCTTAACCTGATTAAAAATCCAGGAGGTGAGTTTAATCCCTCACATTTGGCGCCGTCTGTGGGGACAATAATCGAATCCCTTACTCAAAACACTTGAGGATGAATCCTACCGATCAGACAACGAATCCGTCTGACCCTAACCTCCCGATTCGGAGTGATGGCTCACCGAACGATGGAGGTTCTAGTCTCCTAACTCCGGAGCCTCGACGTGGCGACCACCGATCTGGGCAGCAGCCTTTGGCTAGCGCTCGAACGAGCCAGACTGCCACTAGAGTAACTAACCCAAGATCTTCAGGTGGAACCAACTCCGGGCTTCCAGTCACCGAGAATCCTCAGCAGCAAACCACTCCGAATCAAACGGAGGCTCAGCTTTCTGAGATTCGCCAGATGATGATGCAGTTAGTAGACAAAGCTCAAGAGAATGAGCATACAATGCATCAGCTAGCTGTTCGGCAGCAACGATTCGAAGAGATAACTAGATCTCTAAATGCTACAACCCAACCACCGCAACGTCAAGGTCTGGGGGTCACTTTCCGAGATCGATTGACCGATCCCTCGTTCCCCCGAGGACGTTTAGATTTTTCTCCTGATAGCACTGTTCCGGAGGGACATGAACCTGCTTTCCAGACACCTCATGCTGGGACAGCTCCCGCGTTTAACCCTCCCATCACTAGTGCTATAGGAAGTAACGTAGCGACAACCAGCTCTACTCCCAATCAGATTGCTGACCAGAGCACTCGCTTACCACCTCCGCCACCTATTTTCAGGTCCGGAGCAGGAGTATCCATTCCATCCGGGGGCAGAACATCAGCTTCGGTTTATCAAACCAGAAGTTCAACCCCGAATACGGACGGACATCAAAGGACAAATACAGATAACCCAAGAGCCGGTGAGCGACTTAGCCCACCCGCTACATGGGAAAATGACCGAACACGATTCCGTCAGGAACCTGCCCGTCAGATACCTAATAATGACCCAAATGTCCTTCCTCTAGAGGGACCTAACGCCATTCGCAGATATATGGAGCAAACTCACGCAGCTCTCCTAAAGTTGAATGCTCAAGTCCATAAGGCAACGAACTCAGCTCCCAAAAAAGAGAGTTTGATTGAACAAACCCGTGGGACTCCATTCACTGACAGAATTGCCAGCTCTTACATAAGAGACACCCGAAAAATTAGAATCCCAGAATACGATGGGACCTCCGACCCAAATTCCTATTTGAGAGCCTTCCGGTTAGCTATCGTGAAAGCCCATTTTACGAAAGAAGAATGTGAAGCAGGTTACTGCAGGACATTCGCCGAAAACCTGGTTGGAACAGCCCTCGAGTGGTTCTCTGGTCTTGAACCAGCCTCGATAGACAATTTTGATCAATTAACCAATGCTTTTATGAAGCAGTACTCGACCCATATCCTGAAACAAGCATCTGAGGCTGACCTCTAGAAATTCAGACAAGGAATGGGAGACTCGCTACGAGTCTACATCGAGAAATTCAGAGCAGTAAGAACTAAGCTCTCGAACCCCAACGACCAAGTCGCCATCGAGGCCCTTAGAAGAGATCTATGGTATAAATCGGAATTCTGGTCAGAGCTAACACTCAATCCTCCCCCGACTATCGATGATGCTCTTCATAAAGCTACCAGATATGTTAACCTGGAGGAAGAGACAACTGCACTGGATAAACTCCACAAGAAACCTCAGAATCACCCGAAGGGTGAATCCTCGGAAGCAAAAGGACCTCATAAAAAGGGGAACTTCCGAAACAATCAGACTCAGGGAGAGCATTCTTATGCAGTCAAGGAAGATAAGGAAGAAAAACCTGTCGCCACGACGACTAAAGCCCCCTGGTCAAAAGGCTTCGATAAGAACAAACATTGCTCTTATCACGATCGAGAAGGGCACTCAACTTAGGAATGTTGGGACCACCAACGACAGCTGGCAGCTAAATTCGCAGCCGGAGAAATAAAGTGCGTGGACCTCAAAAAGCCACCGCCATATCAGAAAAGAGGTTCCAGAGATACCTCTCCAAAACGCGAGAGGTCACCTGAGAAGGAGAGAGACTTGCCACCTCCAGCTCCCAACAAAAGAATCGATATGATTCTTGGAAAATTTCCCCAAGGAAAAAGCCTACAAATCGAGGCTCTCTTGAGCAAACCATCACCTCAATCGAGCCCCGACTCGAGGGTGGACTGTATCCTTGGAGGATCCGATATATGTCAAGACTCCGTTAATTCTATTAAAAATTACGTGCGGAAGGCTGTGTCTAACACTAGACCTAGGCCTCCCAACCCCGAGTCTAACACTAAGATTTCTTTTTGGGAAAGCGAGACGTCAGACCTCGACAGGCCGCACGACGATGCCCTAGTTGTCACCCTGAACGTCGCCGGGTACGAGGTTCCTAAGCTTATGATAGATACAGGAAGCTCTGTCGATCTTATTTTCTACAACACCCTGAAAGGGATGAAAATAAACGACTACAAAATTATTGGCCAGAAAGCTAATCTCGTAGGTTTTTCCGGAGAAACAGCTACCTCATTGGGAACTATCAAACTCCCAATCATAGCTGGCGGAATAATGAAAATGACCAATTTAGTAGTCATCGACAGACTTTCCCCGTTCCATGCGATCCTAGGAAGACCCTGGATCCATAAGATGAAAGCAGTAACCTCAACTTATCATCAATGCGTGAAATTCCCGACACCTGAAGGGATAGCTACTGTACATGGTAGCCAGAAGATCTCCAGGATCTGTTACCTGGGAGGATTCGAAATCCTCAAAAAATCCCCCCAATAGCAATTACAGATCCAGGAGGGTCGTGAGATGCAACAAAATATTCGAGGTCCCCCTAGTAACTTCACCGAGAAAGTTTGCATCGACGACTCAAATCCTGAAAGACAAGTGAGCATCGGATCTGAGCTACCTCTTGAGACAAAAAAGGAGCTCATTGACTTCCTAAAAAGCAATGTCAAAACCTTTGCATGGACCACCAATGACATGAAAGGTATAGATCCGAATGTCACCACCCATAAACTGAAAGTAGACCCCACTTTCAAACCGATCAAACAAAAGCGTCGCAAGCTGGGCCTCGAAAAGGCTCAAGCTGTTAACGACGAAGTTGACCGACTTATGAAAGCTGGGTCCATCCGAGAGGTGCACTACCCTGACTGGTTAGCTAACCCAGTAGTTGTAAAAAAGAAAAACGGGAAATGGAGGATCTGTGCAGATTTCACCGACCTAAACAAGGCTTGTCCTAAAGACAGTATCCCGTTACCTCATCTCGACCGCCTGGTTGAAGCAACAGCTGGCCATCGACTCCTGTCCTTCATGGATGCTTTTTCAGGGTACAATCAAATCATGATGGATCCTGAAGATCAAGAAAAAACGGCATTCATAACTGAACGGGGAACCTATTGCTACAAGGTTATGCCATTCGGGTTGAAGAACGCAGGAGCTACTTACCAGAGGCTAGTGAATAAGATGTTCGCTGGACAACTCGGAAAAACTATGGAGGTCTATATTGACGATATGCTAGTCAAGTCCTCAGCTGGAGAAGACCATATCTCCCACTTAAGGGAATGCTTCGATATCCTTAACAAATACAATATGAAGCTCAATCCCGCTAAATGTACCTTCGGGGTACCCTCAGGCGAGTTCCTCGGCTACCTCGTAACCGAAAGAGGCATTGAAGCCAACCCGCAGCAGATAGCGACCTTCCTGGAAATGTCGTCACCTAAGACAACCAGAGAGGTACAGAGATTGACTGGACGAAACGCAGCATTAAATCGATTCATATCCAGGTCCACCGATAAGTGCCTCCCATTCTATAAACTTCTAAAAAATAATAAGAAGTTCTTATGGGACGAGAAATGTGAGGAAGCCTTCAAGCAAATGAAAGCTTACCTCTCCGAACCTCCGATCATGTCCAAACCAGTAATAGGAGAGCCACTGTATCTGTACCTCGCCGTATCAACCGCTGCAGTTAGCGGCGTGCTGGTACGAGAGGAACAAAACGAACAGAGACCTGTCTATTAGACTAGCAAGAGTCTGATAGACGCCGAAACAAGGTACCCTACTATGGAAAAAATAGCGCTAGCAGTCGTAACAGCTGCCAGGAAATTACGACCCTACTTCCAATCGCACTCGATCGTCGTAATGACTTCACAACCATTACGAATGATATTGCACAGTCCCATCCAGTCAGAACGATTGGCTAAATGAGCCATAGAGCTCAATGAATACGACATCGAGTACAGACCTCGAGCACCAGCAAAGGCTCAGGTCCTTGCCGATTTTATCATTGAGCTAGCATCTGAGCAATTAGACTCGGAAATGGAAGCTCCGAAGTGGAGCATGTATGTCGACGGAGCCTCGTCAAAACAAGGCTCCGGCGTCGGGCTAAGGCTGACTTCTTCAGCTGGAGAAACCATCGAGTAGTCCTATAGGCTCGGATTCAGTGCCTCAAACAATGAGGCTGAATATGAAGCACTAATCGCAAGGTTGAAACTCGCCCTAAGCCTCGGAATTCGAGAGCTAAACGCTTATAGTGATTCACAGCTAGTAGCTAGCCAGTTCAACGGAGAATACGAAACGAGGGACGAAAGAATGGGGGCATATCTCGAAGTCGTCCAGAACCTCACTAGGCAGTTCGACAAGTTCGAGCTAACAAGGATCCCACGAGGAGAGAACTCCTCAACAGATGCGTTGGCTGCTTTAGCCTCCACATCAGACCCTCTCGTAAAACGGATTATAACCGTGGAAGGAATCGAAAAGCCAAGTATCGACATAGCTACTAAAGCTGAGATAGACAGCAGGCCAAAAGAGCAAACAGAAGGTAACTACCCTGAAACGGTAACTACCCAAGTTCTCACAACATTCTGGTTCCCAAAAACCAAAATACGCAGCTTCAAAAAGCATACCTCCGGGAACACGATCCAAAACAAGGAGAACAACGACAAAAATGAAGGTATTTCCCAAAATTCAGACTCCCAGGAGCCACTCGTCTGCAGAGTCAAAACTAGAAGTCCCTCAGCTCTCAAAAACTCATCTGGGGGCACCATCCAGACCCCGGAGAACAACGAGGAAATTGGAGATATTCCTCAGAATTCGGACTCCCTGGAGCCTAATCCTACGAATATCTCCGGGGGCACCACAACACCGGGTCCCGAACAGGAACCTCCCTCGTCTCTTCATAACAAAGTTGTAGGGAGAGAGGACTGGAGAATACCAATCATGCAGTACATCCTAGAGGGAAAAACTCCACCCAATAAATGGGAGGCTCGAAAACTCAAAGCATTAAGCGCGAGATATTGCATAATCAATTCTGCCCTCCACAAACGAAGTGTTTCCGGACCTTACCTAAAATGCGTCCATGGCCTCATTGCTATGAAACTCATGAAGGAAATGCACGACAACTCCTGTGGAAACCACGCCGGTGGCAGAGCTCTAGCTATCTGAATCAAAAGACAGGGCTATTTCTGGCCTACCATTATCGCAGACTGTGAGGTCTACTCTTCCTCATGCGACAAATGCCAGAGACATGCACCGATTATACACCAACCTGCGGAAAAACTGTGACAACCCGTCCCGTGGAACCACCTGCCCGTAGACCCAAGCTCACAGCGCTGCAGCGTACCGACCCCAACCCCTCCATTATGAGTTCTCACTAACTCCATAATTAGGTTGTTGGGGAGGTTCAAACCCCCGACCTCACCCTTTAACAGCATTCCACAAGACAAGCTGTCACCAATTGATCTGCAGTTCAATTGGTGACAGCTTGTCTTGTGGAATGCTGTTAAAGGGTGAGGTCGGAGGTTCGAACCTCACCAACAACCTAATTATGGAGTTAGTGAGAAATCATAATAGAGGGGTTGGGGTCGGTGCGCTGCAGCGCTGTGAGCTTGGGTCTATGGGCAGGTGGTTCCACGGGACGGGTTGTCACAAAAACTATCCAATGTATCCGCTCCTTACCCATTTATGAGGTGGTCCATGGACATCGTAGGACCACTAGTAGCGTCAGGAAGTGGAAAGAAGAAGCTACGCTTCCTTTTAGTCCTAACAGACTACTTCACGAAGTGGTTTGAGGCTGAAGCTTTTCAACAGGTAACCAGATTCGAAGTCGAACGATTTGTGTGGAAAGACATCGTGTGTAGGCACGGCGTCCCATACGAAATCGTGACTGACAATGGAGGGCAATTCATATCTCACGACTTCAAAGTATTTTGTGACAAATGGAATATCCGCCTGGCCTTCTCAACACCTCGACGCCCTCAAGGAAACGGCCAGGCGGAGGCTGCTAATAAATCAGTATTAGCAAACTTCAAGAAACGCCTCGGAACCCAGAAGGATCTCTGGTCAGAAAAGTTACCTGAAGTACTATGGGCATGTCGAACCACCCCACGAAAGGCTACAGAGGAAACCCCTTTCTCCTTAGCCTACGGGATGGAAGCTGTCGTCCCAACCGAAACCACTGCTTGTAGCCTCCGCAGGGAACTCTGTACGTTCGATCCTGCAGCTAATGACCTGCTCCTGACGGACAGCCTCGATCTAATCGAGGAAAGACGAGACCGAGCTCTGCTTCGCATTCAAAACTATCAGCAAACAATGGCACGACATTACAACTCCAAAGTCAGGCCCCGACAGTTCGCTGTAGGTGACCTAGTACTTAGGAAAGTTTTCGAAGGAACCAAGGAGCCAGATGCTGGGAAGTTAGGAACCAATTGAGAGGGTCCTTACCGGATTATCCATGTGGTACGACCTGGCGTCTACAAGCTCCAGAAGGTGTGAACCGGGGTACCTGAAACCAGATCGTGGAACGCCACGAACCTCAAAAGATACTATCATTGGGTACCTAAATTCCTTGAACTACGTTAGACTTGATCCCTTGATTGGGTACGTAGGAAACTCCGTCATAAGTGCAGCCCCAACCTCATTTTAACACTCTGTTCACCATGACCAAAGGGGGCATATGTCTGATTAAAATCACATAGCCCAAGCAGCAATTGTACGACTATTACGATACCATGTATTCTATTATCAATAAAGCAATTATCCTCGATACCTCGACTCTTTAACAATTTAGGTCCCTACAAACACGGACCTAAGGTCTTAAAACCCCTCGGATCAAGTCAGGCCTCCAAGGACTTGAACCTAAGATCTTGAAATCCTTAGCAAAATACAAAGGTCTTAAAATCCTTATCAAATCTCAAAAGGTCTTAAAATCCTTATCAAATCTCAAAGGTCTTAAAATCCTTATCAAACCTCAGAGGTCTTAAAATCCTTATCAAATCTCAAAAGGTCTTAAAATCCTAAGCAAACTTCAATGGGTCTTAAAATCCCACAAACGAATTCATGTTCCCATGAACCCTCCCCTAAGGTCTTCAGAGCAACTCAGGTCCCTAAAAAACCCGGAGCTAATCCCAATATTTCAGGAACTCCTTCTAAGGATCCTCGTAATCGAATACACTCGAAATCTTCGAGACCTGATAAGTCATCGGATATTGTATCTAATAATCATGATACATGTCCTAACCGAAACTACCACTTAACTGAATTCACTTGAAAAAACGACTAAAACAAGTAAAAGACTTGGAACGAAAATAAAAACCAAGTTCTAGATAAAAAGGGTTTAAAAGCCTCCCCATGCTACCAAGGGTTCTGAAGACCCTAAAACAAGTCAAGGTTTAAAAGCCTCCTCAGGCTATACATCTGGAACATAAACGAAATTAAAGCCCATTGGGCAAAAGTCATAAAAGACAACATATTTGAAAAGAGCCTCAGCTCTTAGACATCATCATCACGGGAACTCCTCCAGACATCCTTATCTCCCACAGCTGGTTCACTTTCTTTGGCTGGACCTCCCTCATCTGCCTCCTTATCATCGCCCATCTGGGACGTCTCGACTGGAGCTGAATCAGGGTCCACCAAACATAAGTTTAAACAATACTCTCCGGAAAAAGATAGATTAAACATATTAATCTCGAATATACCTGAACTCTCTGAGAATTGAGGAATGGGAAGCTTGCTGATTGAGAAGTCTGATACCTGCGCCTTCTCATATGCAGCAGTCGCCTCCGGCATCAAAGCCATCAAACGGTTATACTCGTCTTCAGCATTCTGGATTCATTATCCAGCATATCCTTCAAGAGGTCGGTGTTAGCCTGAAGCTCTTGAGCATAAATATGGAGCTCGACCTCATCCTTCTTCTTGGCAAATTTCTCCTTCACGGAGGCTAAGATCTTGTTGTAGGCATCAGCTACCTCCCTCTTTCCTCTCCTAACGGCCAGCTTGACCTCAGTTTCCTTGTTCCTCTAGTTGTCTTGAGACGAAGTATTCAGCTCCCTGACCTGATACTCAGCTATCTTCCGAGCAGAATCCAACTCAGCGATCTTCCTACCCTTCACCTGGATATCCATCGCTTGACTCTCAATCTTCCCTTGCTGAATGTCGGCCTTGGAGCCAAGTCTCTCGACCTCAGCTTGAAGTTCAGAGACCTGAACCCGAGCCTTGTCAAGCTCCATCTTAGTAGCTCTAACTAGCACAGTATCCTCAAACTTGAACTGAGCCCTGTTGATAGCTCCAGCCAGCTACATAAAACGAAAACGATAACTTAATAAACATCTTCCGAAGAGGATCAAGCTAAAAGACTAAAAGAAAAACCAAACCTGACCCATGCAATGGGCAATCTCAACGTACTCCTCTTTGTTCGTGAGATTGGTGATCGAGGGGAAGGCGCACCCGGTTCTCTTCATGTGCCTCATCAGCGTAGCCAAACCCCACGAGTCATCCAAGACTGATCCAGGCTTCAAGTGAGTGAAATTCCATCCGACGGTTCCTCCTCTAGAAGATGAGGAGGAAGACCTGGAAGGTCTGTCGACCTGGTCGGTCCTGGACCTCTTACTCCTCGGAGGCTCAAACTCATGAGTATCCTTCATCACTTGAGGATCAGCTTCTGTCTCCGGGACCTCGGAGTGAGGGACAACTTCCTGAACTTTAGGCTCGGAGCGACTGGCATCTTTAACAGGAGCAGAGCCTCCATCATCGAGGACTTCCTTCACAGAGCTGAGGAAGGATCCTCCTTGATTCCTGTCGCTTCCCCGAGAGGAGCTGGCAGCTTTGGTTGATTTACCCCTGGAACGGAACGAGGGCTGGAGAGGCATCTTGTGTGACTGAGTCTTCTCTAAGGTACTAGCTTCCGATGAGACTGACAATATCGATTCACCTTCAGAAACTGAATCAAAAGGAGAATCCTTAATCTCAAAAGACAAGTTCAACCATTAAAGATTTGAAACCAATGAAAGAAGGTTACCTTCTAAACCTGCAACCGTGACTGAATTAGGAAAGGAAGCCTTGTATCGCTCAAGGAACCTAGCTGATCCAATTCTCGTGGTAGTGTAAGCTCCCCAGGTACTAGGGCTGTGTTGCAGCTTCCTACAGAGAGCTCTGGTGAGTTTACCAGATAACTTAACAGGATCCTTAATCTCTGCAAGAAAAATCAAAGGGCTTAGCAAGTCACGATAAGCAAAAGTAAACAAGTAGACACATTCCTAAAAAACCTAACCAGATATGTCAGACCAAGAGGTCCTGAGGACTCGGCCTACAGGAACTATTAAAGGGTCAATCTTGACATAGAAATACTTCTTCCGCCAGTCATCATCACTGGCCGTGAACTTGAAAATACCAAGCCCTGGAGGACAGGGGAGATAATAGGTCCGCTTCCACCCTCCTTGGTTGAACTCTCCTTTATTGAGAAGAGACTCATCAACTCGGTCAGCCCTACGATAACCCCTTCTTCCTTAGCCCTGGTGATAAATCCATTCACCACTCGGATAACCGAGGGGCAAAGCTGGGAAAGGGCTAATTGATAGTGATCCAGGAGATCTAACAAGAGGGTTGGAAGAGGGAACCTAAGGTGACACTTGGAGATGTACTTCTCGTGGACACAGAACCAACCCTCCGGGACGGTTTCGGGGGTTTCATCATCAGTACAAGCTCTGGCTAAATCCTTCTTGCCGTGAGCTTGGACGACGAGGTTAACAACCTCCTGACTCTTCAACAGCGAAGGAGAGTGAGGTCCAGTGGAGGCGCTCCCGCCATCCTTCTTCTTCATTCGCTTGGAGACTCTCGCTCCAATTGAATCTTTAGCCTTCTTCTTCTTGGCATCCTTCTTCATCTTCTCGCCGGTTTCTTGCTTAACCTTCATAATACGAGCACCGGAAGCAGAGATTTGAATCTCACCGAAACCTTCCTTCTGACTCATGGTAATAAAGGGTAAAGAGAAAAGAAAGCGAAAAGGGAAGAATCGAACTAAGTCAAGCAAGAACGAAATCTCTAAAGAGGTTAGAGGCGAAGTACTGGTTCGATCAAGAAGCAGAGATAAAAAAAAAAGAGAAAACGCAGTAAAATAAAAGGAGGAGAGAAGTTACCTGGGAAACCGTCGAGAGGCGTGGAGAAAGTGGAGAGAGAAGCAGTTAATACCTGCAGCTTTATATCCCATCACGTCTCGATATGCGGAGATAGCTTTTTAAAATATTTTTATTTAAGCCGTTGATCTCATCAAACGCAATTGTGGCCGTCGGATTAAGCAAACGAAATCTTTAATGAAGATAACGGCTGCACAAGATCTCAACGAATATGGCCCGCTAGCTAGTAATAAATAATAAGAAATAGAAACGGGCCGCGAAAGGCCCATCACGAATTCAATCCTCAAAAGCAGCTAAGCCAGAGCCGGAGGTTGTAAGCTAAAGATGTTCACTAGAGAGGTCACGGAAAGGAGGCAGCTCGTGGACGTATAAGTAGGCGCAGGACCCGGTCAAACGGGAGCTGTTACAAATCCCTCAAATCACGGAGGGGATCTCGGGAACCAGTTGGTGACGATCCATCGGAGCCTGAGGCTATTTAAAGAGGAAGAAGACCAAAGAAGGAAGGGAGGTTCATTCCTACCAACATTCACACAATCTCTCAAACATTTCATTATCTTTGTAATCACCAAGAAAAATATCTCTTTGTAACCATTCTTTTATCAAGTTATCAATACAAATCAAATTCATTCTACAAGTTCTAACGGGATTGAGCCAGCGTTATCTTTCCCTAATCTTAACCTGATCTAAAATCCAGGAGGTGAGTTTAATCCCTCACAACCACCACGATTTGATGAGCATGGAAGTAGGGGCGCAGCTTTCGGGCCGCGTTAACTAAGGCAAGGGCCAGCTTATCAAGGTGACTATAACGGGTTTCCGCGTCTAGCAGTGATTTGCTCACGTAGTAGAAAGGATGCTGTTTCTTTCCTTCTTCCCTTACCAGGACCGCGCTGACTGCATGCTCTGATACCGCCAGATAGAGCAATAGGACTTCTCCTTCCAAGGGTTTTGAGAGGAGAGGAGGAGTAGTGAGATAGGCCTTGAGATCGGATAGGGCTTGCTCGCATTTATCGGTCCATTGGAAGTCCTTGGGGTCCTTTAAGGTTTCGAAGAAGACATGTGACTTGTCGGACAGTCTGGAGATGAACCTACTCAGGGCGGCCATCCTTCCAGTCAGTCTTTGAAACTCCTTGACGTTACGAGGGGAAGGTATCACCTGGATTGCTCTCACTTGTTCTGGATTTGCTTCAATGCCCCTGTGGGTGACTATATACCCTAGGAACTTCCCAAAGCTTACCCCAAACGAGCACTTTGAAGGGTTCAGTTTCATGTTTGTACCTTCTGAGAGTGGTGAAGGCTAGTTGAAGGTGTGAGATATGATCCTCAGCATCTAGGGACATTACCAGCATATCATCAATATAGACCTTGATGGTCTGCCCTATCTGATCGGCGAACATCATGTTGACAAGCCTCTGATAGGTTGAACCTGCGTTTGTTGGGGTCAAAATCGGTCAAGACGAAATCGATGTCCGAAAGTCTCGGAAAAACATGAAAAATGTTAGAGCAACCTCGAGAGACTAATTGTTAATCGAGAAACCTCGGGAAAACATTGAGTTCAAGATTAATCATCTCGAAATCAACAGCTAGAGACATTTTCTACACAAGGAAAAACCTACGGAAAACTAAAAACGCAAAAACACGCACAAACCGAAGGAAACGAGCAGCCGATTCGGGTCGTGGCCGTGGCCGCCGGGCGGCTAGCCCCGTGCTGGCCGTGGCCGCCGGCGGCTAGCGCCCGTACTGGCCGTGGCCGCCTGGCGGCTAGCCCCGTGCTAGCCGTGGCCGCCAGCGGCTAGCGCCCGTGCTGACCGTGGCCGCCGGGCGGCTAGCCCGTGCTGGCCGTGGCCGCCGGCGGCTAGCGCCCGTGCTGGCCGTGGCCGCCGGGCGGCTAGCCCCGTGCTGGCCGTGGCCGCCGGCGGCTAGCGCCCGTGCTGGCCGTGGTCGCCGGGCGGCTAGCCCCGTGCTGGCTCGGGTCGTCGGACGGCTAGTCTTCGTGCGTAAGTTCTAAGCCTCCGGGTCGCCAGAAATCCGTGTTTTGCGACTTTCCGAGTCCCATAAGACGTCAACGGACAGGAAGACTTCGTATAAAACGGTGATGGTTATCTTAAAACACCATTCACCTCGGCAATGGATCGAAGATCTTCCGAAAGACTCGACATCCAAGTATGAGCATTCTTTCAAAGAAATCGTAGAAAACAGCGGAAGTCCGGAAGACGGCCCGAAAGGGACCAAACCCGATCGGACGACCCATTTACGATTTTCTAAAAGGATAGATACGACGGTTTACAATTATCTTCGCATGACAAGATAAATGTTAAACTTCCGAAAAGATAAATGTCAACTTTCCGAAAAGATAAATGTCAAATTTCCCAATAAACGCGAAAGCCGACGAAAATGGAAAAAGTCCAGCCCGCGGCAGACTCAGCCCATCAAGGATAGACCGTCATATGGGAGTATATAAGCAAAGCTAGGAGCAGAGGAAGGGGATCCGAAATCAGAAGAAAGAAACCACTTCAGAGCAACTTAGAACTTAGGCGTTTATTTCCTTTTTTAGCGAGCTGCGACTCAACTAGGTTAGATCTAGGTTTTGAGACTAGCGACGATCGACAGCTCTTGCGGCCGAGATCTCGACCTGTTGTCCAACGCTCTCCGCAGATTCGGAAATAAGATTCTTTCTTTTTGCTCTCTTTATTTTACGCATTTATTCTCAAACTAGACTCGTATTAACTTTGTCGTGCGTGGCCCAGCAGATAGCCGGGATCCTCGGGGAAAACTAGGTCAACTTAGTTTTCCAACGTTTTAACTTAACTAAAATCGACAGTGCGAATTTCGGTTCCCACAGTTTGGCGCTAGAAGGAGGGGGATTCACGGATTTATCTTTCTCGCAACTACGCATGCCCAGTTAAGCATGTCTGCTAACGTGGAAAAAGACAAGCAAACACACGACGGACCAGCCGTCGATGTCAACGCTGAGAAGACTCCTGACGGAAACGTATCGACGGTCACTGCTGAGGCAAACACCGCGATGCTGGACCAGGTGAAGGAACTGTTCGCCACCGCCCAGAAACGGTCGGAAGAACAAGAGAAACTAATGGCTTCACTCGCTAAACAGGTCAATACCTTAACAGCGAAAAGCAAACTCCTGCGCGGATCCACCAAGGTGAGGCGTGTCAGGAGGCTCGACTTCGGAACTTCCGGAGACCAAGAAAAAGATGCCCCGAGAAAATCCCCGGAACTCGTCCCTGACGATACCACTCCGACGGGGCAGAAGAAAACGACGTGCAACCTCCCACCTCCCGCAAGGGACAACGAAGGAGACGACGTCGAAAGAATCAATCTGGATATCAGCGATCAATCGGATCCGTCCGACGAAGACGCCGACCTCCACCACAGAAGGACCCGAAGTCAGTCAGCTCGACTTGCGGCAGCCTTCGAAAAACCCATGACAGAAGAGGAAGAAGACCTCTACTGGTCAGAGCAAGAAAGGTTGGCTGAGGACCAGACTCGGGCCTATCGCAGCCAACGTAGACAAAGGAGCGCGAACGGCGCCAACGAGATCCACGATTTGCGCGAGTACATCGCCAAAACTGCAGCCGAGGTGAAAGCGGTAAAATCGCAGATTCACCACGCGACCAGCACTGCCCCTGAGATCGACCTGCTCCTCGAGGAGTCGAGAAAAACTCCGTTCACCTCTCGAATCACGGACGCACGAGTCTCAGATCTTGGGAAAATAAAGCTTCCCACCTACGATGGAACTACAGACCCAAAGGCACATCTGCAGTCTTTTCAGGTTGCGATGGCAAGGTCTAAACTTCCGGAGTGGGAAAAGGACGTCGGCTGCTGTCTCCTATTCGTCGAGAACCTCAGAGGTGCTGCGCTCGAGTGGTTCTCACACTTGAAAAGAAACTCCATCGGAAGTTTCCGCCAGCTTGCTTCGGCTTTTCTGAAGCAATTCTCCATGTTCATGGACAAGGAAACTTCGGACGTAGACCTTTGGAGTCTAATTCAAAAGGAAGACGAACCGCTCCGCGACTACATAAGGAGGTTCAAACTCGTGATGTCCAGGGTAACAGGCCTCAGCGACAGAGTCGCCATCGACGCCCTGAGGAAAAACCTCTGGTACAAATCGAAATTCCGAAAGTGGATTTCTCTGGAAAGGCCACGCACCATCCAGGACACTCTCCACAAGGCAACGGATTTCATCATCATGGAAGAAGAGATGAAAATCCTAGCGCAAAAGCATGGACCGCCGAAAGCGTCCGGCAAGAAGAAAACCTCTCGTAACGACAAGTACGTCCATCACGAAGGGGAAGACGTCCAAGGCGAACATAACTACGCCGTTAATTCCGAACAAGGAAGGACCGCCGGAAACACTTGGACGCGGAACTCGTACAAGGACAATTCCAGCTGCGAGTTCCATCAGACGAGAGGTCACTCCACCGCCAACTGCAAAGTCCTCGGCGCTAGACTCATTATGAAGCTGCTTGACGGCAAACTAGCAACGGTCAAGAGCATGAAAGACCTGATCCTAGATTCTGACCGTCCGCAAAAGACCGACTGAGCCAATCCCGAGAATAACGCTCCTAGAACTCAATCGGGCGAAAAACGCGAACAGAGACAAGACGGCGAAGGAAACAACAACAACCGCCAAAGGATCAACATGGTCATCGGAG
>NC_079517.1:23576437-23662533 GCF_000801105.2 Raphanus sativus | reverse complement strand
TTTACTCTGAAAAACCTAATGTTTAAGTATGTTGTAGCCACCTTTGGCAGATTATCTTTGATCTATTGAAGAACACAAACTCTCTCAAGAAAAACATTTCTTTTTGGCTTGATTTGTTTTGCGTGATCTCTCATCTATTTCTCTACATGATTAATCTGAAATCCATCATGGATTTAAGAAGAATCATGGAGATTAGTGAGTAACACCTTTTGGATTCATGGGTTAGGTGATTAAGGGTGATTAGGTTAGTTCTAGGATGTTTAAGGTATAGATCATACTTGTTCCTTGCAGTAGAGTGATCTTAATGCATCATTTGAGTAGGCCACTCAGAGGGTGATCTCTAGGCATTTCCTCACCCGACATGTGTTTGATGGAATGCCTGAGTCAGCTCTCCTAGGCTTTTAGTGTACTTTGCCAAAGACATTTGTTGTTAAATGATGCTAAAATAGCTAATAGACTTGTTAGTAATAATGGCTTGCATGTTATCAACCAAAGACATTTGATGTTTGAGATATGTTAGCAAATGAGCATTCATCTAGTCATAGAGCTGCTAGAATTGTGTCTAGGCTTAAGGTTGTTGTTTGATCGTTTATTGTTCATCCTTAGTTCAAATCCTGATCACCCGAGTCAAGTTCCTATACCCATGAGTTCTCCTTTAGAAATAGTTTAAAAGTCATCTCATTTACTGTTTTGTTTCATTGTTAGGATGTTAGAATTCATAAACTCATGCTATTGATCGCGACTTAGATAAGAAAGTACTTGCATCTGGTGCTTAGATCCTCAGAATTGGTTCGACATTCATGCACTATCCTACAACATTTGTCTTAGGAGACTAAAAACTCCTATCATCAGGGACCTGAGGCTATTCGTAGATATATGGAGCGGAACCACGAAGCTCTCCAAAAGCTGGGTGCTCAAGTCCACAAGGCAACGAGCTCAGCTCCCGAACGAGAGCTTGATCGAAGAGACCTGTGGAACTTCATCCACTGAACAGAATTGCCAACTCTTACATAAGAGACAACACCGAAAAATTAGGATCCCCGAATACGACGGGACCTCAGACCCAAAGGCTTACCTGAGAGCCTTCCGGTTAGCTATCGTGAAAGCTCACTTTACAAAAGAAAATGCGAAGCAGGTTACTGCATGACATTCGCTAAAAATTAGTCGGAACAGCCTCGAATGGTCTCTGGTCTCGAACCAAATTCGATAGATAGCTTCGACCAGTTAAGCAACGCTTTCATGAAGCATCCGAGCTGACCTCTGGAATATCAGACAGGGAGTGGGAGACTCACTACGAGCCTACATCAAAAAATCCGTTTTACCAGGTCGCCAATCGAGGCTCTCAGAAGAGGTCTCTGGTAAAATCAAACTTTGGTCGGTAGCTAACACTCAATCCTCCCCCAACTATCGACGATGCTCTTCATAAAGCGTCTAGATACGTCACCTGGAAGAGGAAACAACTGCACTGGATAAGCTCCAAAAGAACCCCATAACACCCGAAAGGTGAAGCCTCAGAAGCAAAAGAACCTCATAAAAAGGGGAACTCTCGAAACAATCAGACCCAGGGAGAACATTCCTATGCAATCGAGGAAGATAAGGAAGAAAAACTATCGCCGCAGCAAACAAAACCCCTGGTCAAAAGGAATATGATGAGAACAAAAACTGCTCTTTCACGATCGGAATGGACACTCAACTGAGGAATGTTGGGACCTCCCCACGACAACTGGCAGCTAATTCGCAGCCGGAGAAATAAAGGGAGTGGACCTTAAAAAGCCACCACCTTATCAGAAAAGAGGTCCCAGAGACACCCCTCCAAAGCGCGATAGGTCACCTGAGAAGGAGACCGATTCGCCACCATCCAGTCTCCCAAGAAATGAGTCGATATGATTCTTGGAAAATTCCCCCAGGAAAAAAGTTTACAAGTCGAAGCCTCTTGAGCAAACCGTCCCCTCAATCGAGCCCCGACTCGAGGGTGAACTGTATCCTGGAGGATCAGATATATGTCAAGACTTCCGTCAACTCCATTAGAATCACGTACGGAAGGCTGTGTCCTAACACTGGACCTAAGCTCCACAACCCCGAGTCAATACTAAGAATTCTTTCTGGGAAAGCGAGACCTCAAACCCTTGACAGACCTCACGGATGACGCGCTGACTCGTCACCCTGAACATCGCAGGATATGAGGTCCCTAAACTCATGATAGACACAGAAAGCTCTGTTGACCTTATTTCTACAACACCCTAAAAGGGAAGGAAATAGACGACTACGAAAATTATTGGCCAAAAAGCTAATCTCGTAGGATTTCCGGAGAAAACAGCTACCTCATTGGGAACTATTAAGCTCCCAATATAGCTGGCGGAATCATGAAAATGATGAATTTCATAGTCCATCGACAAGACCTTCCCGTTTCACGCGATCCTAGGAAGACCTTGGATCCCATAAGATGAAAGCAGTAGCTTCAACTTATCACCAATGTGTGAAATCCCGACACCTGAAAGGAAATCTACAGTGTATGGTAACCCAAAAGATCTCCAGGATATGTTACCTGGGAGGATCGAAAATTCTCAAAGAATCACCCCAATAGCAATTACAGATCCAGGAGGGTCGTGAGATACAACAGAATATTCGACGTCCCCTAAGAACCTCACCCGAGCAAGTTAGTATCGACGACTCAAATCCTGAAAAGCAAGTGAGTATCGGATCCGAGCTCCTCTCGAGACTAAGAAGGAGCTCATCGACTTTCTAAAAAGCAACGTCGGAACTTTTGCATGGACCCACCAGTGACATGAAGGTAAAAACGCCGACGTCACTACCACAAGCTTAATGTAGACCCCACTTTCAAACCGATCAAAACAAAAGCGTCGCAAACTAGGCCTAGAAAAGGCTCAAGCTGTTAACGACGAGGTTGACTGACTTAACGAAAGCTGGGTCCATTCGTGAGGTACATTAACCAGACTGCTAGCTAATCCAGTAGTTTAGAAAAGAAGAACGGGAAATGGAGTCTGCGTAGATTTCACCGACCTAAATAAAGCTTGTCCAAAGATAGCTTCCCGTTACTGTGAGGAGTAAAACTCACACCTAGATTTTAGATCAGGTTTTATGTTTAGGAAAGGTTAGGGAAAGATTATCGCGGGCTGAACCCCGTAAGAACTTGATGAATGAACTTTGATTTGTATTGATAATATGGTAAAGGAATGGTTACAAAGAAATATTTCTCTTGATGATTATAAAGATTACAAGAATATTATGATCAGAATGTTTTGATGAATGTAGAGTGAAATATGAGTTGAATCCGATCCTCTTCTTGTCCTCAACCTCTCTTTTTAAGCCTTGGACTTCTTTAGGTTGTCTTCAACTAATCTCCGAGATCTTCTCCGCTTGAGGTGGAATCCGCAACAGCTTCCCTTTGACCGGGTCATGCGCTTCTTCATGTGTGACGTGAGCTTCCTCTTCTCCGTGACCTCTTTAAAGATCGCCTTAGCTCTCAGCCTTCGGCTCAGCTTAGCTCCTTTTAGATGTCGAACTCGTGATGGGCCAGTCGCGGCCTGTTATCGTCTTTCATTATTCCACAATTAGCTACCGGGCCATATTCGGGCCCAACAGTTGCCCCCAGCTCTCGAGATGAGGTTTCGTTATTCTCGGGAGCTAGACCTAGCCGCCCAAGCTAGATTCTCTTGTTGAGATCATGATTACTAGCTATCTCAACCATATTTATTTTTATCTAATCGAACAGTTGTAAATTCCTCGATTAAATCGATGGCTTAGATTAAAGTGAGTTTGAAATTTGATTTCCGATTTTTGAGACGTGATGGGATATAAAGCTGAGAGAATTAACTGCTTGTCTCTCCACTTCCTCCACGCCTCTCGACGGTTTCCAAGGTAATTTACCTCTTTTCCTTTATTTTACTGCGTTTTCTCTCTTTTTTTTTTTATCCGCTTCTTGATCGAACTGGTTCTTCAACTTTAACCTCTCTCTGAGATTTCGCCTTAGTCCTATCTCCTCTCTTTTGCTTCCTATCTCCCTTCCCTTTACTATTATGAGTCAAAAAGAAGGTTCCGGCGAGGTTCAAATCTCAGCCTCCGGTGCCCGCATTATGAAGGTCAAGCGGGAAGCCGGTGAAAAGATGACAGAAGCCAAGAAGAAGAAGGTTAAAGACTCGATCGGAGCAAGGGTCAAGAAGATGAAGAAGAAAGGTGGCAAGAGCACCTCCCCGGTCCTCACTTCCCTCGCTCTTAAAGGGTCAGGACGTCGTTAATCTTGCTGTTCAAGCTCACGGCAAGAGTGATCTAGTTAGAGCTTGTGCTGAAGATGAGACCCCCGAGACCGTTCCGGAGGGTTGGTTTGTGTTCATGAGAAATATATCTCCAAGAGCCACCTTAGATTTCCTCACCCCACCCTTTGCTGGATCTCTTAGATCATTACCAGCTAGCCCTTCCTAACCTTTGCCCATCGTTATCCGAGTGATAAATGGGTTCATCACTAGAGCCAAGGAGGAAGGAGTCATCGTGGGTTGACCGAGCTAATGAGTCTCTTTTCTATAAAGGAGAGTACTTCCAAGGATGGTGGAAGCGGTACCTACTACCTCCCCTGTCGTCCGGGTTAGGTATTTTTAAGTTCACGGCCAGTGATGATGACTGGCGGAAGAAGTATTTTTATGTCAAGATTGATCCCTTGACGGTTCCTGTAGGCCGTGACCTAGGAACTCATGGTCTGACATTTCTGGTTAGGATTTTAGGGATATCTTTGTATGTTTATCCTTGCTTATCGTGATGTGCTAAGTCTTCTGACTATTTTTGCAGAAATTAAAGGATCCTGTCAAGTTGTCTAGTAAGCTTACTAGAGCTCTCTACAGGAAGCTGCAGCATAGCCTAACACTTGGGGAGCTTACACCACTTCGAGAGTTGGATCAGCTAGATTTCCTGAGCGATACCAGGCGTCCTCCCTGATTCAGTGACGGTTGCTGGTTTAGAGGGTAAATTTTCTACTCTTAATTCATGGCTTTTACTGTTTGAATTTGTCTCATGTGATTAATGAATCTTTTCTTGATTTAGTTTCTGAGGGTGATTCAGTTTCGAAGTTTCCTCCGGAGCAAGTACTTCCGAGAAGACTCAATCACAGAAGATGCCTATTCAACCTTCCTTCCGTTCCAGGGGTAAATCGACCAAGGCTGCCAGCTCCTCCAGAGGGAGTGACAAGAACCAGGGAGGATCCTTCCTTGATCTGTGAAGGAGGTTCTCGACGAAGGAGGCTCTGCTCCTGCTAAAGGTGTTGCCTCTTCGGAGCCTAAAGTTCAGGAAGTTGGCCTTCCCTCCGAGGTCCCGATGACTGAAGCTGATCTCAAATGGTGAGGGATCCTCCGGAGTTTGAGCCCCCGAGGAAACAAGAGGTCCCGAACTGACCAGGTTGACAGACCTTCGAGGTCTTCCTCCTCCTCCTCTAGAGGAGGAACCGTTGGCTGGAACTTTACTCATTCGAAGCCTGGATCGGTTTTGGATGATTCGTGGGGTTTGGCTACTCTGATGAGGCATATGAAGAGTCCCGGTTGTTCCCTCCCCTCGATCTCCAATCTCACGCACAAGGACGAGTATGTTGATATTGCCCATCATATGGGTCAGGTACGAAGTCTATTTTGATTTTTAGCTTCATCTTTGGAAGATTTTTGCTGAACCGTTTTTTTTTTTCTGTAGCTGGCCGGCGCT
The DNA here is from genome assembly GCF_000801105.2 of Raphanus sativus. Taxonomy (NCBI): domain Eukaryota; kingdom Viridiplantae; phylum Streptophyta; class Magnoliopsida; order Brassicales; family Brassicaceae; genus Raphanus; species Raphanus sativus. The sequence goes on along the minus strand of NC_079517.1, from coordinate 23,656,833 downwards.
ATTAACAGGGCTCAGTTCAAATTTGAGGACGCTGTTCACAATGCCCCCAGTGCTGAGGAATTAGCTCAGGTCACTGAACTGGTCAAGGCCAACAAGACTGAGCTCAATCAGACTCGGGCTCTGATCTCGGATCTCCAAGCTGAGGTAAAGAGACTTGGCTCCAAATGCGATGCTCAGCAGGGGACAATCGAGAGCCAGTTGATTGATCTCCAAGTAAAGAATAGGAAGATTGGGGACTTGGATGCTGCTCGGAAGATAGCCGAGTATCAGGTTAAGGAGCTGATTGCTTCATCCCAGAACAGCCAGAAGAACAAGGAAGCTGAGGTCAGGCTGGCCGTCCGGAGAGGAAAGAAGGAGGTAGCTGATGCCTACAACAAAGTTCTGGTTGTTGTCAAGGAGAAATTCTCCAAGAAGAAGGACGAAGTCGATCTCCTGGTTCATGCTCAAGAGATTCAAGCCAATCGAGCTCCTGAAACATGCTGGATGGCGAGATCAAGAGCGCTCAAGACGAGTATGATCGCTTGGTGGCGATGATGCCGGAGGCTGTCGCGGCATATGAAAAGGCTCAGGTCTCGGATTTCTCGATCGGCAAGCTCCCTCTTCCCCAACTCTCCGAGAGCTCAGGTACTTTTGAGATTAATATGTTTAATCTCTCCTCTTCTGGAGAGTTCGGTTCTAATTTGGGATTGATGGGTTCTTACTCAGCCCCAGTCGAAGCCGCCCTTGGAGGTAGCGATAAGGAGATGGAGGAGGAGGTTCCTGAGGAGGAAGATCCAGCTGGTAAGGGAGCTGAGAAGAGCTCGGATGACAAGGAAGTTTAAGAGCTGAGGCTCTTTCATGTTTTCTAGGATTCTGCCCGATGGGCTTTGTTTCATTTGTTTCTAAGACTTATAGCCTGAGGAGGCTTTAAACCTTTATCTGTTTGTACTTTGAATCTTTGTTAGCCTGGGGAGGCTTTAAACCCTTGTTTAATTTCAAACTTGGTTTTCGTTTCATTTTGAGTTTTGTTTTTGCTTTAGTCGTGAAATATGACAACTTGGTCATAATCGAATCTTATGATAAGTCTGGAAGACTTTGGTCGTTTTTAGTTCCTTAAGAGGAATTCTTGGAGTATCGGGACTAGCTTAGGATTTTTAGGAACCTAAGTTTAATCTGGACACCTTAGGTGGGGTTCTTGGGAACCTGAACTTGTTTGTGGGATTTTAAGACCCGTTGAGACTTGCTTAGGATTTTAGGACCTTTGTGATTTGATGAGGATTTTAAGACCTCAGGATTTGATAAGGATTTTAAGACCTTGGAGAATTGACAAGGATTTTAAGACCTTGGAGATTGGTAAGGATTTAAGACCTTAGAGATTTGGTAAGGATTTTAAGACCTTAGGTTCAGGTTCGTCGAGACCTGATATTGCTTGAAGGATTTTAAGACCTTAGGTTCAGGTTCGTCGAGACCTGAATTGTTTGAAGGATTTTAAGACCTTGGATTGTTAAGGATTAAGACCTAGGTCAGGTTTGTAGGGACCTGTTTTGTTAAAGAATTGAGATATCGAGAATAATTTCTTTATTGATAATTGGATACATGGTATCATAGTTCATACATTTGCTTGTATCATAACGTTTGCTGCGTGGGCTATGTGTTTTAATCAGACATATGCCCCCTTTGATTGTGGTGAACGAAGTGTTGAAATGAGGTTGGGGCTGCACTCATGACGGAGTTGCCTACGTACCCAGTCAAGGGATCAAGCCTAACGTAGTTCAGGGAGTTTTAGGTACCTAATGATAATATCTCTTAAGATTCGTGGCGTTCCACGATCTGATTTCAGGTACCCCAGTTCGCACCTTTCGGAGCTTGTAAACGCCAGGTCGTACCACGTGGATGATCTGGTAGGGACCTTCCCAGTTGGTTCCTAACTTCCCAGCATTTGGTTCTTTGGTTCCTTCGAAAACTTTCCTAAGTACTAGGTCACCAACAGCGAACTGCCGGAGCCTGACTTTGGAATTGTACTGTCGTGCCATTGCTTGCTGATAGTTCTGAATGCGAATCAAAGCTCGGTCCCGTCTTTCCTCGATTAGATCGAGGCTGTCGGTTAGGAGCTGATCATTAGCTGCGGGATTGGACGTACAGAGTTCCCGGCGGAGGCTACCAGCAATGGTTTCAGCTGGAACGACAGCTTCCATCCCATATGCTAAGGAGAAAGGAGTTTCTTCTGTAGCTTTTCGTGGGGTGGTCCGACATGCCCAAAGTACTTCAAGTAACTTCTCTGACCAGAATTCCTTCTGGGTTCCGAGGCGTTTCTTGAGGTTTGCTAATACTGATTTATTAGCAGCCTCCGCCTGTCCGTTACCTTGAGGTCGGCGAGGTGATGAGAAGGTCAGGCGAATATTCCACTTGTCACAAAATATTTTGAAATCGTGGGATATGAATTGTCCTCCATTGTCAGTTACGATTTCGTATGGGACGCCGTGTCTACACACGATTCTTTCCATACAAATTGCTCGACCTCGACCCTGGTTACCTGCTGGAAGGCTTCAGCCTCTATCCATTTCGTGAAGTAGTCCGTTAAGACTAAGAGGAAGCGTAGCTTCTTTTTCCACTTCCTGATGGTACTAGTGGTCCCACGATATCCATGGACCATCTCATAAATGGATAAGGGGCGGATATGTTAGATAGCTTTTCCGCAGGTTGGTGTATAATCGGTGCATGCCTCTGGCATTTGTCGCATGAAGAGGAATAGGCCTCGCAATCTGCAATAATGGTAGGCCAGAAATATCCTTGTCTTTTGATTCTGATGGCTAGAGCTCTTCCTCCAGAGTGGTTCCCGCAGGAACCGTCGTGCATTTCCTTCATGAGTCTCATAGCAACGAGGCCATGGACGCATTTTAGGTAAGGTCCGGAAATGCTTCGTTTGAGGAGGACAGATTCAGTTACGCAATATCTCGCGCTTAATGCTTTGAGCTTTCCGAGTCTTCCCATTTATTGGTGGAATTCTCCAATCCTCTCTTCCTACAACTTTGTTATGAAGAGACGAGGGAGGTTCCTGTTCGGGACCTGGTGTCGTGGTGCCCCCGGAGGTATTGGTAGGATTGGGCTCCAGGGAGTCCGGATTCCGAGGAATACCTCCAGATGAATTTTGAGAGCTGTACGGCTTCTGGTTTTAACTCTGCAGATGACTGGGTCTGAGTTGGTGCCCCCGGGGGTATTCTCGAGATCAGGCTCTAAGGAGTCTGAATTTCGAGGAATATCTTCCGTGATTGGGATTGTGTTCCCGGAGGTATGCTTTTTTGCGCTGCATATTCTGGTTTTTGGAAACCAAAATGTTGTGAAAATCTGGGTAGCTACCGTTTCAGGGCAGGTACCTTCGAGTTGCGCTGTTAGTTTGCTCTCTTTCTCAGCTTTAGTAGCTATGTCGATGCTTGGTTTCTCTCGATTCCTTCTACGGGTATGATTCGTTTTACGAGGGGGTCTGACGTGGAAGCTAAAGCAGCCAACGCATCTGCTGAGGAGTTCTCACCTCGTGGGATTCTCGTTAGCTCGAATTTGTCGAACTGCCTAGTGAGGTTCTGGACGACTTCGAGATATGCCCCCATTCTTTCGTCCCTCGTTTCATATTCTCCGTGAAACTGGCTAGCTACTAGCTGTGAATCACTATAAGCGTTTAGCTCTCGGATTCCGAGGCTTAGGGCGAGCTTCAACCCTGCGATTAGTGCTTCATATTCAGCTTCGTTGTTTGAGGCGCTGAATCCGAGCCTATATGACTGCTCGATGGTTTCTCCTGCTGAAGAAGTTAGCCTTAGACCGATACCGGAGCCCTGTTTTGATGAGGCTCCGTCGACGTATAGGCTCCACTTCGGAGATTCCATTTCGGAGTCTAACTGCTCGGATGTTAGCTCAATGATAAAGTCGGCAAGGACCTGAGCTTTCGCTGCTGCTCGAGGTCTATACTCAATATCATATTCGCTGAGCTCTATGGCCCATTTAGCCAATCGCCCTGACTGGCTGGGGCTGTGCAAGATCATTCGTAATGGTTGTGAGGTCATTACGACGATCGAGTGCGATTGGAAGTAAGGTCGCAATTTTCTGGCAGCTGTTACGACTGCTAGAGCTAGTTTTTCCATTGCAGGGTACCTGGTTTCGGCGTCTATCAAACTTTTACTGGTGTAATAGACAGGTCTTTGTTCGTTTTGTTCCTCTCGTACTAGAACGCCGCTGACTGCAGCAGTTGATACAGCGAGATATAGGTACAATGGCTCTCCTATTACTGGTTTAGATAGGATCGGAGGTTCGGAGAGGTAAGCTTTCAATTGCTTGAAGGCTTCCTCACATTTCTCGTCCCATAACTTCTTATTATTTCTTAGAAGCTTGTAAAATGGGAGGCATTTATCGGTGGACTTGGATATGAATCGATTCAATGCCGCGATTCGTCCAGTCAATTTTTGTACCTCTCTGGTCGTCTTAGGTGACGGCATTTCTAGGAAGGATGCTATTTGCTGCGGGTTGGCTTCAATGCCTCTTTCGGTTACGAGATAGCCTAGGAACTCGCCTGAGGGTACCCCGAAAGTACATTTAGTGGGATTGAGCTTCATATCGTACTTATTCAGGATATCGAAGCATTCCCTTAAGTGGGAGATATGATCTTCTCCAGCTGAGGATCTGACTAGCATGTCGTCGATATAGACCTCCATGGTTTTTCCAAGTTGTCCAGCAAACATCTTATTTACTAGCCTCTGATAGGTAGCTCCTGCGTTCTTTAATCCGAATGGCATAACCTTATAACAATAGGTTCCTCGTTCGGTTATGAATGCAGTTTTCTCCTGGTCCTCAGGATCCATCATGATTTGATTGTATCCTGAGAAGGCATCCATGAAGGATAGGAGTCGATGGCCAGCTGTTGCTTCAACCAGGCGGTCGATGTGAGGTAACGGGAAGCTGTCTTTAGGACAAGCTTTGTTTAGGTCTGTGAAGTCTACACAGATTCTCCACTTCCCGTTTTTCTTCTTTACCAGTACTGGGTTAGCCAACCAGTCGGGGTAATGTACCTCTCGAATGGACCCAGCTTTCGTTAGTCGGTCAACTTCGTCGTTAACAGCTTGAGCCTTTTCGAGGCCTAGCTTACGACGCTTCTGTTTGATTGGTTTGAAAGTAGGGTCAACTTTTAGCTTATGGGTGGTGACGTTCGGATCTATTCCTTTCATGTCACTGGTGGACCATGCAAAGGTTTTGATATTGCTTTTCAGGAAATCAATGAGCTCCTTTTTTGTCTCAGGAGGTAGCTCGGACCCAATGCTCACCTGTCTTTCAGGATCTGAGTCGTCGATGCAAACTTTTTCGGTTAGGTTCCTGGGGGGACGTCGAATATTTTGTTGCATTTCGCGACCCTCTTGGATCTGTAATTGCTATTGGGGGGAATTTTTGAGGATTTCAAATCCTCCCAAATAGCAGATCCTGGATATCTTCTGGCTACCATGTACGGTAGCTATCCCTTCGGGTGTTGGGAATTTTACGCACTGATGGTACGTTGAGGCTACTGCCTTCATTTTGTGAATCCAAGGTCTTCCCAAAATCGCGTGGAACGGGGAAGGTCTATCGATGACTACTAAGTTGGTCATTTTCATTATTCCGCCAGCTATGACTGGGAGCTTGATAGTTCCCAATGAGGTAGCTGTTTCTCCGGAGAAGCCTACGAGGTTAGCTTTTTGGCCAATAATTTCGTAGTCGTCTATTTCCATCCATTTTAGGGTGTTATAGAAAATGAGGTCGACAGAGCTTCCTGTGTCTATCATGAGCTTAGGAACTTCGTATCCTGCGATGTTCAGGGTGACGATCAACGCATCATCGTGAGGTCTGTCAAGGTTTGAGGTCTCGCTTTCCCAGAAAGAAATCTTAGTATTGGATTCAGGGTTAGGAGGCTTAGGTCCAGTGTTAGACACAGCCTTCCGCACGTGATTCTTAATGGAATTGACGGAGTCTTGACATATGTCTGATCCTCCAAGGATACAGTCCACCCTCGAGTCGGGGCTCGATTGAGGGGACGGTTTGCTCAAGAGAGCTTCGACTTGTAAACTTTTTCCTTGGGGGAATTTCCCAAGAATCATGTCGACTCTTTTCTTGGGAGCTGGAGGTGGCGAATCGGTCTCCTTCTCAGGTGACCTCTCGCGTTTCGGGGAAGTGTCCCTGGAACCTCTTTTCTGATAAGGTGGTGGCTTTTTAAGGTCCACGCCCTTTATTTCTCCAGCTGCAAATTTAGCTGCCAGCTGGCGTTGGAGGTCCCAACACTCTTCGGTTGAGTGTCCTTCGCGATCGTGATAAGAGCAACGTTTGCCTTTATCGAAGCCTTTTGACCAGGGAGTTTTGTTTGCTGCTGCAACAGGTTTTTCTTCCTTCTCTTCCTCGATTGCGTAGGAATGTTCTCCCTGAGTCTGATTATTTCGAGGGTTACCCTTTTTATGAGGTCCCTTAGTCTCAGAGGAGTCACCTTTCGAATGATTCTGAGATTTCTTATGGAGTTTATCCAGTGCAGCTGTCTCCTCCTCCAAAGTAATATATTTGGTGGCTCTATGAAGAGCGTCATCGATAGTTGGAGGAGCATTGAGAGTTAGCTCTGACCAAAATTTCGATCTATGGATCAGACCTCTCCTAAGGGCCTCGATGGCGATTAGGTCGTTAGGATTCGAGAGCTTAGTCCTTATTGCCCTGAATTTCTCAATGTAGACTCGTAATGGGTCTCCCATTCCTTGACTGATCTTCCAAAGGTCGGCCTCAGAGGCTTGCTTCCGGATATGGGTTGAGTATTGCTTCATAAAGGCGTTGGTTAATTGATCGAAATTGTCTATCGAGGCTGGCTCGAGACCGGAGAACCACTCGAGGGCTGTTCCGACCAAATTTTCGGCGAATGTCCTACAGTAACCTGCTTCACATTCTTCATGTGTGAAATGGGCTTTAACAATTGCCAATCGGAAAGCTCTCAAATAGGCTTTCGGGTCGGAGGTCCCATCATACTCAGGAATTCTGATTTTTCGGGTATTTCTTATGTGAGAACTGGCAATTCTGTCCGTGAATGGAGTTCCACGGGTTTCCTCGAGTAAGCTATCGATTTCGGGAGCTGAACTCGTAGCTTTATGGACTTGAGCTCCCAATTTCTGGAGAGCCGCGTGAGTTCGCTCCATATATCTACGGATATCTTCAGGTCCTTCAAACGGAAGGACGTTTGGATCGTTCGCAGGTACCCGACGGGCAGGTTCCTGACGGAATCGAGTTGGCTCATCCTCCCATGCGGTTGGTGGGCTAAATCGCTCGGCATTTCTTGGGTTATCGGAATTTATCCTTTGATAACCGTCTCCGTTCGGGATCGAGCTTCTAGTTTGATAAACCGAAGCTGATGTTCTGCCCCCAGATGGGAAGCATATTCCTGCTCCGGACCTAGGATCAGGCGGCGGAGGAGGTAAACGAGTACTCCTGTCAGTGACCTGACCGGGTGTGGAACTGGTTGTCGCTATGTTACTTCCCATAGCACTGGCGTTAGGTGGATTGAACACGGGAGCTGTTCCAGTATGAGGTGTCTGGAAAACAGATCCGCGTCCTTCCGAGGCAGTGCTATCAGGGGAAAAGTTTAAACGTGCTCGGGGAAATGAGGGATCGTTTAATCGATCATGAAAGATGACCCCCGGAGCTTGACGTTGCGATGGTTGGGTTGTTGCGCTTAGAGATCTAGTTATCTCTTCGAATCGTTGTTGACGTACAGTTAGTTGATGCATCGTGCGCTCATATTCCTGAGCTCTGCCTACCAATTGTATCATCATATGGCGGATCTCAGAGAGCTGAGCCTCCGTTTGATTCGGAATGGCTTGCTGCTGAGGATTCTCGGTAATCGGGGGCCCGGAGGTGTTTCCACTTGATGACCTCGGGTTAGTAACTTCGGTTGTAGTTTGGCTCGTTTGAGCATCAACCGGAAGCTGTTGCCCAGATCGGTGGTCGCCACGTTGAGGCTCTGTGATTACAAGACTAGAGCCTCCGTCGTTCGGTGAGCCATCGCTCTGAATCGGGAGGTTAAGGTCAGACGGGGTTGTTGTCTGATCGGTAGGATTCATCCTCAAGTTAGAGTAAGGGATTCGATTGTTTCTTCCCCACAGACGGCGCCAATTGTGAGGAGTAAAACTCACTCCTAGATTTTAGATCAGGTTTTATGTTTAGGAAAGGTTAGGGAAAGATTATCGCGGGCTGAACCCCGTAAGAACTTGATGAATGAACTTTGATTTGTATTGATAATATGGTAAAGGAATGGTTACAAAGAAATGTTTCTCTTGATGATTATAAAGATTACAAGAATATTATGATCAGAATGTTTTGATGAATGTAGAGTGAAAATATGAGTTGAATCCGATCCTCTTCTTGGTCCTCAACCTTCTCTTTTTATAGCCTTGGACTTCTTTAGGTTGTCTTCAACTAATCTCCGAGATCTTCTCCGCTTGAGGTGGAATCCGCAACAGCTTCCCTTTGACCGGGTCCTGCGCTTCTTCATGTTGTGACGTGAGCTTCCTCTTCTCCGTGACCTCTTTAAAGATCGCCTTAGCTCTCAGCCTTCGGCTTCAGCTTAGCTCCTTTTAGATGTCGAACTCGTGATGGGCCAGTCGCGGCCTGTTATCGTCTTTCATTATTCCACAATTAGCTACCGGGCCATATTCGGGCCCAACAGTTACCTCACATCGATCGTTTGGTCGAGGCCACTGCTGGCCACCAGCTCCTGTCCTTCATGGATGCCTTTTCAGGGTACAATCAAATCATGATGGATCTCGACGATCAAGAGAAAACTGCATTCATAACTGAATGAGGGACCTATTGCTATAAGGTCATGCCATTCGGTTTAAAAAATGCAGGAGCTACCTATCAAAGGCTAGTGACTCAAATGTTCGCTGGCCAGCTCGGGAAAACCATGGAGGTCTATATTGATGATATGCTAGTCAAATCCTCAATTGGAGAAAACCACATTTCCCACCTAAGGGAATGCTTCGATATCCTCAACAAATACGATATGAAGCTCAACCCTGCTAAGTGCATCTTCGGGGTACCTTCAAGCGAGTTCCTCGGCTACCTCGTAACCGAAAGAGGCATCGAAGCCAACCCGAAACAGATAGCTACCTTTCTGAAAATACCGTCACCTAAGACAACCAGAGAGGTACAGAGATTGACTGGACGAATCGCAGCACTAAATCGATTCATATCCAGGTCCATCGATAAGTGCCTCCCATTCTACAAACTTCTAAAAAATAATAAGAATTTCTTATGGGACGAGAAGTGCGAGGAAGCCTTCAAGAAATTGAAAGCTTACCTCTCCGAACCTCCCATCTTGGCCAAACCAGTAATGGGAGAACCACTGTATCTATACCTCGCTGTGTCAACCGCTGCAGTTAGTGGTGTGCCGGTACGAGAAGAGCAAAACGAGTAAAGACCTGTCTATTATACCAGCAAGAGTCTGATAGACGCCGAAACTAGATACCCTACTATGGAAAAACTAGCTCTAGCTGTCGTAACAGCTGCCAGAAAATTGCGACCTTATTTCCAATCGCACTCAATCGTCGTAATGACTTCACAACCATTGCGAACAATTTTGCACAGCCCTAGCCAATGATGACGATTTGCTAAATGGGCAATAGAGCTCAGTGAATACGATATCGAGTATAGAGCTCGAGTAGCAGCAAAAGCTCAGGTCCTTGCCGATTTCATAATCGAGCTAGCTTCCGAACAACTAGACTTGGAAACGGAAGCTCCGAAGTGGAGTCTGTACATTGACGAGCCTCGCCAAGACAAGGTTCCGGCATCGGTCTAAGGCTGACCTCCTCAGCTGGAGAAACCATCCAACAATCCTACAGGCTTGGATTCAGCGCTTCTAATAACGAGGCTGAATACGAAGCATTAATTGCAGGATTAAAACTCGCCCTAAGCCTCGGAATTCAAGAGCTGAACGCTTATAGTGATTCACAGCTAGTAGCTAGCCAGTTCCACGGCGAGTATGAAACAAGGGACGAAAGAATGGGGGCATACCTAGAAGATGTCCGGAACCTCACTAAGCAGTTCAACAGATTTGAACTAACGAGGATCCCACGAGGAGAGAACTCCTCAGCAGACGCGCTGGCTGCTTTAGCGTCAACATCAGACCCCCTCGTAAAACGGATCATACCCGTAAAGGGAATCGAAAAGCCAAGTATCGACATAGCTACCAAAGCTGAGATCGATAGCAAGCCGAAAGAGCAAACGGAAGGTAGCTACCCCCAGACGGTAGCAACCCAAGTTTTTACAACGTACTGGTTCCCAAAAACCAGAATTCGTAGCTTTAAAAAGCATACCTCCGGGGGCAAGATCCAGACCTCGGATTCACCTGTCCACGCAGCCAGGACCAGGAGTAGTTCTGCTTTTGAAAGCGCATCCGAAGAAACGACCCAGACTCCGGAGAACAACACCAGAACTGGAGATATTCCTCAGAATTCAGACTCCTTCGAGCCTAATCCGACCAATATCTCCGGGGGCAATAAGACATCAGGTCACGACACTCAGGGACCTGAACAAGACACATCAGGTCACGACACTCAGGGACCTGAACAAGACCCGCCCTCATCTCTTCATGACAAAATCATTGGGAGAGAGGATTGGAGAATACCGATCATGCAGTACATCTTGTAGGGTAAGATTCCCCCTCAATAAGTGGGAGGCCCGAAAACTCAAAGCATTAAGCGCAAGATACTGCATAATCGAGTCAGCCCTCCATAAACGAAGCATTTCCGGACCTTACCTAAAATGCGTCCATGGCCTCGATGCTATCAATCTTATGAAAGAAATGCACGCATGCTCCTGAGTAAACCACTCTGGGGGCATAGCTCTAGCTATCCGAATCAAAAGACATGGCTATTTCTGGCCCACCATTATCGGTGACTGCGAGGTTTACTCCTCTTCATGTGATAAATGCCAAAGGCATGCATCGATTATACATCAGCCTGCGGAAAAAATTATCCTCAATATCCGCTCAGTACCCGTTCATGAGGTGGTCCATGGACATCGTAGAACCACTCATAACGTCAGGAAGAGGAAGGCAGAAGCTACGCTTCCTCTTGGTCTTGACAGACTACTTCACGAAGTGGATAGAAGCAAAAGCTTTCCAACAGATAACTAGATTCGAAGTCGAAGATTTGTGTGGAAAGACATTGTCTGCCGCCACGGCGTCCCGTATGAGATCGTAACCGATAATGGAGGACAGTTCATTTCTCGCGACTTCAAAGCATTTTGCGACAAGTGGAATATCCGCCTTAACTTCTCAACACCTCGACGACCTCAAGGTAACGGTCAGGCAGAGGCTGCTAATAAGTCAATATTAGCAAACCTCAAGAAACGCCTCGGAACCAACAAGAAAATCTGGTCTGAAAAGATACCTGAAGTACTTTGGGCATGACGAACCACCCCGAGAAAGGCTACAGAGGAAACCCTTTTCTCTTTAGCCTACGAAATGGAAGCTGTCGTTCCGGCGGAAACCTCCACTGGGAGCCTCCGTCGAGAGCTCTGTACGTCTGATCTCGAAGCTAACGACCAGCTCTTATCAGACAGCTTCGATTTAATCGATAAACGACAAGACCAAGTTTTGCTTCAGATTCAAAACTATCAGCAATCAATGGCCTGACATTACAATTCCAAAGTCAGGCCTCAACAATTCGTTGTAGGTGACCTAGTACTTAGGAAAGTTTTCGAAGGAACCAAGGAACCAGATGCTGGGAAGTTAGGAACCAATTGGGAAGGTCCCTACCGGATTATCCACGTGGTACGACCTGGCGTCTAAAAGCTCCTGAAGGTGCGAACCGGAGTACCTGAAATCATATCGTGGAATGCCACAAATCTGAAGAAATACTATCATTAGGTACTTAAATTCCTCGAATTACGTTAGGCTTGACCCTTTGAGTGGGTACGTAGGCAATTGTGTTATGAGTGCAACCCCAATCTCATTTTAACACTCTTTCCACCATGACGAAAGGGGCATATGTTTGAGAACATATAGCCCAAACAGGGATTGTATGATTATTGTGATACCAAGTATCCTATTATCAATAAAGCAATTATCTTCGATAACTTGACCTTCGAACAAATTCAGGTCTCTATGAACCTGAACTCAAGGTCTTAAAACCCTTTGAACAAATTCAGGTCTCTACGAACCTGAACCTAAGGTCTTAAAATCCTTCGAACAAACTCAGGTCTCTACGAACCTGAACCTAAGGTCTTAAAATCCTTCGAACAAATTCAGGTCTCAATGAACCTGAACCTAAGGTCTTAAAAACCTCCGAACAAATTCAGGTCTCAATGAACCTGAACCTAAGATCTTAAAATCCTTCGAACAAATTCAGGTCTCAATGAACCTGAACCTAAGGTCTTAAAACCCTTCGAACAAATTCAGGTCTCAATGAACCTGAACCTAAGGTCTTAAAACCCTTCGAACAAATTCAGGTCTCAATGAACCTGAACCTAAGGTCTTAAAACCCTTCGAACAAATTCAGGTCTCAATGAACCTGAACCTAAGGTCTTAAAACCCTTCGAACAAATTCAGGTCTCCGTGAACCTGAACCTAAGGTCTTAAAACCCTTCGAACAAATTCAGGTCTCCGTGAACCTGAACCTAAGGTCTTAAAACCCTTCGAATAAATTCAGGTCTCTGTGAACCTGAACCTAAGGTCTTAAAACCCTTCGAACAAATTCAGGTCTCCGTGAACCTGAACCTAAGGTCTTAAAACCCTTCGAACAAATTCAGGTCTCCGTCAACCTGAACCTAAAATCCTTAGTAAACTCGAAGGTCTTAAAATCCTTCAGGCGAAATCAAACTTCGACAAACCTAAATCTAAGGTCTTAAAAATCCTTAGAAACCACTAAAGGTCTTAAAATCCTTATCAAATCCCAAAAGGTCTTAAAATCCTTATCAAATCTCAAAAGGTCTTAAAATCTTTATAAATCTCAAAAGGTCTTAAAATCCTAAGCAAACTTCAATGGGTCTTAAAATCCCACAAACGAATTCAGGTTCCCATGAACCCCCTCTTAAGGTCTTCAGGGTAGCTCAGGTTCTTAAAAACCCGGAGCTAATCATAATATTTCAGGAACTCCTTCTAAGGATCCTCATAATCGAATACACTCAAAATCTTCGAGATCTGATAAGTCATTAGACATTGTATATAATAATCACGATACATGTCCTAACCGAAACTTCCACTTGACAAAAGTCAATCTCATCCAAGAAACGATCAAACCAAGTCAAATGACTTAATACGAAAAACAAAATCGAAATTTGAATAAAAGGGTTTAAAAGCCTCCCCATGCTAACGAGGGTTCAGAAGACCCTAAGGTTTAAAAGCCTCCTCAGGCTATAAGTCTGAAACGTAAACAAAGCCCATTGGGCAAAAGTCATGAAAAGCAACATTACAATTCAAAAAGAACCGCAGCTCTTAGACATCATTATCACGGGAGCTCATCCCGACATCCTTGTCTCCCTCGACTGGATCACTTTCTTTGGCTGGATCTCCCTCATCTGCCTCCTTGTCATCGCCCATCTGGGACGTCTCGACTGGAGCTGAATCAGGGCCCACCAAACCTAAGTTAGAACCATACTCTCCGGAAAAGGATAGATTAAACATGTTAATCTCGAAAGTACCTGAACTCTCTGAGAATTGAGGAATGGGAAGCTTGCAGGCCGAGAAGTCGGATACTTGCTCCTTTTCATACGCAATCGTATCCATCAGATTAAGCAAAGGAAATCTTCAATAAAGATAACTGTTGCTCGAGATCTCAACAAAAAGATTGATGCTCGGTGTCTAGGTCTAGCTTCCGAGATAAGGAATCTTATCTCGAAAGCTGGGGGCAACTGTTGGGCCCAAATATGACCCCCTAGCTAGTGATAGACAATAAGAAATGATAACAGGCCGTGAAAGGCCCATCATGAATTTAATCTTCAAAAACAGCTAAGTCAGATCCGGAGGCTGTGAGCTGGAGATGTTCATCAGAGAGGTCAAGGAAAAGAGGCAGCTCGTTGACAAGTAAACAGGCGCAGGACCCGGTCAAAGGGAAGCTGTTACAAATCCCTCAAATCACGGAGAGGATCTCGGGAACCTGTTGGTAGCAACCGACGGAGCTTGAGGCTATTTAAAGAAAAAATCAATCCTTATTCATTTGGACGATTATTCACATCATCTCTAGAGCAGTTTATTATCTTTGTAATCATCGAGAGAAACATCTTTTGTAACCCTTCTTTTACCACATTATCAATACAAATCATCATTCATTCTACAAGTTCTTACGGGATTCAGCCCACGATTATCTTTCCCTAATCCTTTCCTAAACTATAACCTGACCTAAAATCAGGAGGTGAGTTTAATCCCTCACAGGTAGCACTTAGATTTTAGTATAGTCTTGTATTCCCTTTGCTTGATAATAACTTAGAACTGGATTGACATAATTTATATTACAGCATTTGATAGGACCCTTGCAAAAGGCCATCATCAAATTGGCGCCGTTGCCAAATTCTAAGTTGATTGTGATAGTCACTTGCTTGAGACTAAGTCATTTTTATTTTCTTGTGATATTGATTCTCTTTCTTCTTCTATCTTTGAATTTCAGGTGTATGATCACAAGAAGCAGAGGTGTATCTAACTTGGTCCATACTGTTGAAGAGATTGCTACACTTGAGAGGGAAATAGCAAGACATATAAGAGAAGTAGAGCAACAGGCTCATTTGGAGAGATTGAAGTTTGATATGGAGCATCATCCTCAAGATGCCCAAGGAGGCAATGGTCCAAGAGCTGATAACCCTAGACCACCACGCCAGCCACAACACCCTCAGTGCCAAGCTAGAGCCATCGGAGCCTATGATCAGTCTCACATTCATGGTCATAGGTTGGGAATCAGAGCACCACAAAGTGGAGAACAAACATTTTGAGATCAAGTCAGGGCTGCTCAACGCCATAGAGCATAACAAGTATCATGGCCTTGCAGCTGAGGATCCTATTGATCACTTGTAAAAGTTTTAACAATATTGTGGTTTGTCCAAGACAAATAGTGTTTCTGAAGATGCCTTCAAGTTGAAGCTGTTCCTTTTCTCATTGGGAGACAAGGCACATCAGTGGGAGAGGTCCTCCCAAGTGACACTATCACTACTTGGGAGGACTATAAGAGAGCCTTCTTAGAGAAATTTTTCTCCAATTCAAGAACAGCGAAGATCAGAAATGAGATCTCTGGATTTCAACAAAAGAATCTAGAGAGCTTCAATGAGGCATGGGAGATATTCAAAGACTACCAAGCTCAATGTCCTCATCATGGTTTCCGCAAGGAGAGTTTGCTTAGCTTAGCACCTTCTACAGGAGAGTTCTACCATCTTGTAGAAACAGGCTTGACACTGCTAGCAATGATTTCTTCTTGGGAAGAACTGAGCATGAGGCAGAGGAACTGGTAGAGAACATGGCCAAGAGCGATTCAGTATACAGTGAGGAGTATGATAGGGCCAACAGAGGTGAAGATCAACAAACAAGGAAAGATATCAAGTCCTTGCAAGAGAATTTGGATTTGGTTCTTTCCAACCAAGCTAAGAAGGAGCAGAATAATTTTGTTGGTGATCCTAGTCAAGAGGCTCCTCCTAAGGTGAATGAGGTTGATGGTTTGGAAGGGCAGGAAGAGCTTTGTTTCATCAACAACAATGGTACTTGGCACAGGAAGGAACCTAACTTTCAGTACAACAACTACCAGCCAAGGTTTTATCCAAACAACCAGCAAGGAGGATACCCGCATAACCAAAACACTCAGCAAGGGAACTACCAGCCTAGGCAAAACACCCCTCTTGGTTTTAGGAACCACATCAATCAGTCCACTCAAGCTCAAGGAAGCTCTTCTCAAGCTAAAGCTCCTGATTCAAGTATGGAGTCAATGTTCAAGCAGATAATGGATGCTCAGTCTAGAGTAGCAAAGGACATTGGCCATGAGTTCAAAACGGTGCACTCCAAGATTGATACTAGCTACACAGAGCTGAACAACAAGATCAGGGCCTTGGAGAGCCAATTTGCTTCTTTGAACTCTCAGCCAAGTCGCCATAAAGGAACACTACCTGGAAAACAGGAGCAAAACCCTAAGGAAGCAATGAAAGCAATCACCTTACGAAGTGGAAGAGAGCTGCCTCCAAGAATCCTCATCAAGGATGATGAGAAACAAGGTGGGGAGGTGGCCATCAACATAGATGATGATGTGGTGATTGTGAATGAGAAGGTTGATGAAGAGATTCTGGAAAATATTGTTGAAGCTAAGGGTAAAGGAAAGGTGAGAGAAGAGAAGATAACAATGAAACAAGGTGAAGTTGCTACTCCAACAAAAGAGTCCTCTTTTGTTCCTCCTCCCTATGAACCTAAGCTGCCATTTCCCGGAAGATTCAAGAAGCAACTGTTGGAGAAGTACAAAGAACTTTTTGAGAAGCAAATGAGTGAAGTTCAGATTATAATGCCCATCATTGATGCCTTCATGCTTGTCCCTCAGTACAGCAAGTTCTCGTAGGATGTTGTGGCTGCTGAGAAGAAGGCAATGGAAGGAATGATGGTTCTTACTCATGAGTGCAGTACCATCATCCAGAGATCGACAATCCCTAAGAAGCTAGAGGATCCATGAAGCTTCACTCTACCTTGTGCCATTGGTCCTTTGTTGTTTGAGAGGTGTTTATGTGACTTGGGAGCCAGTGTTAGCCTCATGCCTCTATCTGTTGCCAAGAAGCTTGGATTCAGCCAATACAAGAAGTGCAAACTCTCTTTGGTGCTCGATGATCGCTCTGTGAAGTTTCCCATTGGTGTTTTGGAAGATCTCCATGTGATGGTGGGAAATTGTGAAATTCCTACTGGTTTTGTAGTGCTAGAGATGGATGAGGAAGCTAGAGATCCCTTGATCCTTGGAAGACCATTCTTACCCACAGCAGGAGCAATAATAAATGTGAAGCAAGGCAAGATTGATCTTCACTTGGGCAAGGAGCACATTCTCCACTTTGATATCAATGAGATAATGAAGAGGCCAACTGTTCAAGGGCAAATCTTTTACGTTGAGGTGATGGAAGCTTTAGCAGATGAGCTACTAGAGGAGTTGGCACTTGAGGATTCCCTTCAACATGCTCTTACCATTAATAGGGAATCCCAAGTGATAGAGAACAAGGAGAGTGCTGCCTATAGGAACATGCTGGATTCACACAAAAGGGTTGCTGGAATGGATCATTATGAGGAGCTACAACAAGAAACTCAGCAGGCTTCCTCAGCCACTCAGCAAGAGGACACCCACCAAGGTGATTGGAGTGAATTCAAGGCACCAAAAGTGGAGCTTAAACCCCTTCCCCATGGTGTAAGGTACGAATTCCTTGGTCCAAATGAGACTTACCCTGTCATTGTGAGTAGTGAGCTTAGTGAACATGAATTGTCTCAACTCTTGAATGAACTTAAAAAGTTTAGAAGAGCAATAGGATACTCACTAGAATATATCAAAGGGATATCACCCTCTTTGTGCATGAATAGGATACATCTTGAGGATGAATCAATGACTTCTATAGAGCATCAAAGAAGGTTAAATCCTAACCTGAAGGATGTTGTAAAGAAAGAGATTCTTAAACTCTTGGATGCTGGTATTATTTACCCTATTTCAGATTCTAAATGGGTATCGCCTATGCATGTGGTTCCAAAGAAGGGTGGTATCACTGTGGTTAAAAATGACAAGGATGAATTGATACCAACTAGAACCATAACTGGCCATAGGATGTGTATTGATTATAGAAAGCTCAACTCTGCATCTAGAAAGGATCATTTTCCATTGCCATTTATTGATCAGATGGTTGAGAGACTTGCAAACCACCCTTTCTATTGCTTTCTTGATGGGTATTCAGATTCTTCCAAATCCCCATACATCCCGATGATCAAGAGAAGACAACATTCACATGCCCCTATGGCACCTTTGCATATCGAAGGATGCCATTTGGGTTATGTAATGCTCCAGCAACCTTTCAAAGGTGCATGATGTCTATCTTCTCATATTTCATTGAGGATATAGTGGAGGTGTTCATGGATGATTTCTCTGTCTACGGATCTTCTTTTTCTGCTTGTTTGTCCAAATTGTGCAGGGTCCTACAGAGATGTGAAGACACCAACCTTGTGCTGAATTGGGAGAAGTGTCTTTTTATGGTCAAAGAAAGGATTGTACTTGGGCACAAGATTTCAGAAAAAGGCACTCAGGTGGACAAGGCTAAGATTGAAGTGATGGTTAGTCTACCCCCACCAAACACAGTGAAGGACATCAGAAGTTTCCTTGGCCATGCTAGATACTATAGAAGGTTTGTCAAGGACTTCTCAATGGTTGCTAGGCCAATGACCAAGCTGCTATGCAAAGAGGCCACTTTCAGCTTTGATTCAGAATGTCTTGAAGCTTTTAAGAAGCTGAAAGGTGACCTGGTTAATGCTCTTATTGTCCAGCCACCTGATTGGAATCTCCCATTTGAGATCATGTTTGATGCTAGTGATTTTGCTGCTGGAGCTGTTTTGGGGCAGAAGAAGGATGGCAAGACTCATGTGATCTACTATGCTAGCCAGACATTGAATGATGCTCAGATGAGGTATGCCACAACTGAGAAGGAGATGCTGGCCATTGTTTTTGCCTTTGAGAAGTTCAGAAGTTACTTGGTGGGGTCAAAGGTCATTGTCTACACTGATCATGCTGCTTTGAGACACCTCTCGGCCAAGAAGGATGCCAAGCCAAGACTATTGAGGTGGATTCTTTTGCTTCAGGATTTTGACTTAGAGATCAGAGACAAGCCCGAAATTGAGAATGGAGTGGCTGATAACTTGTCTAGGCTGAGGATTGAAGGTGATATCCCTATCGATGAAAGACTTCGTGAAGAGCAAATCATGGATATTAGGGCAGTGGTTGCAGTTTGTGAGACAGGCAAGAAGATTGAAGAGGTCAAGGCATCTAAAGAGAAGGAGCCTTGGTATTCAGATTTTGTGAATTACCTTGTCACTGGAAAGGAACCATTAGAGCTTGAAGGTTATGCCAAGAAGAAAAACTACAAGGAATTGAAGAGGTACTACTGGGATGAGCCATTTCTCTACATCCTTTGCAAGGATCATCTCTATAGAATGGCAGTGGTTGAAAAAGAAGTTGATGGGATCCTAAAACAATGCCATGGATCTTCATATGGAGGCCATTTTACTGCCTTCAAGAAAGTGGCTAAGGTTCTACAAGCTGGATTTTGGTGGCCACATATGTTCAAGGACCACACAAGATTTCATCTCAAAGTGTGACTCTTGCCAAAGGAGAGGGAACATCACTAAGAGTAATGAGATGCCTCAAAACCCAATCCTTGAAGTGGAAGTGTTTGATGTTTGGGGAATAGACTTCATGGTTGATAAGTGATGGGGGTTCACACTTCTGATATACCATGGATTTCACCCATTATCTACCATGGTATAATAGTATTTTATTATATAACTAATGTGTTTTCTAGCCTGTTAGGTATGTTTTCAGGTTCAGGAATGTTTCGTGATAAAGTGATGTTTTTGGAGCATTTTGGAGTACAAGAGATAATACACCCGAGTTGAACATTTATAACCAAGTCGGAAGTCAACATTTAGAGAAGAATCGATCGATACTCATCCAGAATTGTCGATCGATGTAGCTGAGAAGATCCGCGTACTAGAAGATTATAATCGATCGATACACAGCTAGTGTTGTCGATCGATATCGAGGACGAAATGGTTTAGCCGACTACTTCACCAAGACTTCACCAAATTACGAGATTGCCCCTGACGAGTTTTTAACCAAATGGAAATGCTTAAATATCCTGCTTAAGTGTTTTTGATGGCAAGCTTTGAAAAGCAAGAAAGAAAGCAAGCTTTTGCAACCAGAGAGAAAAGCAAGCAGAGAGTGTGAGAGAAAGCTAGAGTTTTATATGTTTTGAGATATTGGAGAGATCATTGAGAGATTTGTGATTGAACTCCATTTGTTTTCTATTCTCTATCTAATGCAATTCTTTTACCTATCTTGTGTTATAAATTGCTTAGCTATGTCTGAGTAGTCTACTTGTTAGATCTAGGGTTTAAATAGGTTTGTGGGATTAGCCCCAAACTATATTTGCTAGTTGTGATATTCATCAAATGGATTGTAACCTATGCTTGTTCTAGAGTAGCTAACTAGAGAATAGATCACTAGGATCCTTATATCTTGAATTATCTGTTTGAACTAGTTGTCTCCTTGGAGAAGAGCTAACCGCCCTCCTTGAGACCTAGTGTTCATTATCAGCTCGCGCCTAGGCATTTCTAGAAGCCGTCGATCGATATCCCAACTGGACAATCGATCGGCGCTGCAAAAGGTGTATCACTCGATATCTCTAAAGGATATCGATCGACTCTTTTTCTGGTCAAAAGATGACAGTTGAGATCAGAGATCTAGTTATTTAACCAGTGAGACATCACTGAGTGTTAAGCGGCTGAGTTCTTTAATATCATGCAAGCAACTTATTAGGCATTTATAGATATTATAATCTCCATTCCTGAATAATAGTCCTATGTCTAGCCCTCTTCATTATCATTTAAACAACGATCATATTGTTAGTTAGAGCAACTACCTTGCTCATTTTAGGATTGTCATTTACATTTCATCATAAAAACCAACTTCACCTAGGATTGATTAATTGATTAGATTTAATTGGTTCTCTAGCTCCTCGTGGTTCGATCCCTAAGTACTACAGCTGAACCTCTTATTTGAGAGAGTAAGGCTCTATAGGGTGATTTGAGAGCATATCAAATTTGGCGCCATTGCCGGGGAGCTATGATCGCCATTAGATTTAATTTTATCAATTTTAGGTTTTTCTTTTTCTTTAATCCCTTTCTGATTAAAATTGTTCTTGTATTTTCAGGTACATGCCCAGCAGTACCGGAAGCAATAAGGGGAATCAACTACTATTCTCAGAAGATCCTGCACACTTGAAACGTTCAATCCGCAAAGACCTACGCTCCACATCGATCGACAGAACCGCAATACTGTCGACTGATACTCACGTTCAACCGTCGACCGATACTCAGACACTACCGTCAACCGATACTCTTCGCCGTTCCACATCGTTCGACACTACCCACCGCACATCGATCGATACTAATCCGCGAGGCATGGTTGCGATTGTTATTCTCACGCAGGGCGAAAATGGAAACCTGTATGACCAGGATGGTCATCTGCGTAATGCAACAGGTCAGAAGCTAAATGCACAGGGAAACATAATCCCTGAACCAGAAGCTGAGGCTACCGAAGAAGCTCAAACACGATCATTGGCAGACTACAATCGTCCTGATGAGTACTACACCAACATATCAGCTATTCGACTTCTACAGATTCAGAAGCCGAACTTCGAGCTCAAACCTCAGTACTACTCTCTCATGTCACAAATACCCTACTCTGGGTTATCACACGAGGCACGTGCTGAAGACTTAAGGAGCAAAATCGCCACTTTCGCGCAAAAGCCTGGTGAGACTTTTAAAGACGCGTGGATCAGATTTAAGTTTTTCCAGCGAGACTGTCCACACCATGGATTCAATGAAGTGAAGCTGCTAAGCACTTTCTACAGAAGTATCACCTTGAGGTATCAGATGGCTCTTGATACTGCTAGCGAGGGGAACTTCAACACCAAGGAGAGGCTGTGAGACTTATTGAGAACCTAGCCAACAGCAGCAGCACCAAGAACACTGACTCTGATAAGAAGAAATCTGTTGCAGCCATCAGGGAGGACCAGATGAGTGAAGTCAGAGCTAAGATAGATGCTTTACATGCATTTCTAGGGAAGCTAGTCTGCTCAGCTGAAGAAGGAGAGGCTAGAGAAGATGATACAGAAGAAGATGTGAACTACATTGGAGGTACTGATTTCAGAAATATGGAAACCAGAGTGGCAACATAAACTTTTTTGGCAGTGGTCAGAAGAGTAACTACAACGAGAGTTCACAGTATCAGAAACCTTTCACCAACACCAGGAACAATGGCAACTCAGCTTACCAAAACCCACCACCACCCACCCATGAGAGTAAGTTTGATGCCATGATTGATTGAGTTCTTGAAGGACAGCAGAAGCTTACAGTAGACTTCAATGGAAAGATTGACTCTGTCTTCAGCAATCTGAACACAAGGATAGACACCATTTGTACTCAAGTTAGGAAGCTTGAGACACAAATTGTCCAAACTGAAGACTCTATCAGGAGAATTGGAACTTCTAAGGAAGTAGGAGAAAGAAGCATGAAACACCACGTGAATGCCATCATATATGATGATTTCTGGCAAGTGGTGAAGCATGAAAAGCTTCAAGAAGGAGATTTCGATGTGGAAAGTTCACTAAGTTCTAGTGGATCGCAATGGTGTCGATCGACACCAGTTAGTCCATATCGATCGACACAATCAATGTCAATTCCAGATACGACTGCAGATTGCAATGCGGTTAGGATTTTAACACATATTGAATTCACGGCTTCGCATCCATATCCACCCACCCCCACCTACGAAGATATCGACCGACGAGACGAGTCACTCATCGATCGACACAAAGATGAGACAAGCATCGATCGACATTTTTCTCCACATATCGATCGACACGCACCTCTCACATATCGAGTGAATTTACCAGCAATTGACAGTAACCGAATCAATGCACTCTGACCCACACCGAAACCACCAGCTGACCCTGCAGAGACTACTAGTAACCCTTCAAACACTACACCAACATCAGAGGAAACTGAAGAAAGAAGGTTAAGGAGTAGGAAGGAGAAAACTCCTAAGAACCTTAAAAGGGAAGCTAATGAGAAGGAGATAGATGGTTTCACTAAGAGAGTTATCAGAATCCCACTAAGAAAACCATTTGAGGAGGTTTACTTCACAAGCAGATTGTGGATGTTCTTCAGAGAGACTAGGTAAACTGAAAATGACATCAGGAGAATATTTGACAATGTCAGAGAAGATATGAAGAAAATGATCACATTGAAGAAGAAGAGTGATCCTGGGAAGTTTGCAATACCCTGTGTAGTAAAGGGAATTGAGTTTCCTCATGCACTATGTGACACTGGCTCATCAGTCAGCATCTTACCAAAAGTCATGGCATACCATCTGGGTCTGAAAGTAGAGCCTTCACCAGAGATCTTCACATTTGTGGATTACACTCAGAAAAATTCTGAAGGCTTGATCAAAGACCTGGAAGTGCAAATTGGTAATGCCATTGTCCCTGTGGATTTTCATGTCCTGGATATCAAGTTAAATTGGAACTTTTCCCTTCTACTTGGAAAAGCATTTTTGGCTACAGTAGGAGCTGTATGTGACATGAACACCAACATGATTTGTTTGATTATGATAGATCCAGATATCCACTACGACCCTGTCAAACTTGGCAAACCACCAGCCACAGCCGTGGAAAAAGAAGATGATCTTGGTATCATTGCAGTTTGTCATTGTGAAGTAGAGTATGACACAGAGTACACAGGATCGATCGACGACCTCACTAAATCATCGATCGACACCAGCGAGTCAGAAGAGATAGACACCAACCATGGATTATCGATCGACGGAGGTACACCAGATGATGAACTCGATTTACCAGATCATTGCTACCCGAATTTCGCCATCCAACCCAACAGCAAACAAGGCGATTACTCAGTAAGAAGTTGGGCCGATAGTGGATTTCATGAGAGTTTTGCAGTAGATAAAGCTAGATCTTCCCACAATGGAGACCACATTGAAGAATATGATGAAGATTACTGGGAAGAAAGAGCTTGGGAACATCACATGGAGAATGATAGATTTGCAAATTGATTCCCAAGAATAACCTGCTCCAAATCGATCGACATCCACCGCCCACCATCGATTGATTATCTACCTCATCCAGCAAAACGACATCGTCCATCGATCGACATCGCCAGCATCACATCGATCGATCTTGAGTCAGACGACTTAAAGGACAAAATCAGAATTTCACCGATTTGGGCAACAAATGGGTATATAAAGTTGTCAACATCAACCACGAAAATTCAAATTTCAACAACACATACCCAGCAACCTCCAACAACAAGCAACATCACCATGGAGACCTGCAACATCATGAACAATCGATCCAACCATGCAGCTAAACGATCATCATCGATCGCCATCACCACAGCACCATTGATCAGTTCCTTTACCAGAGCTCAATCTCGATTTCATAATTCATATGATATCAATGCTCCACTAACACCTGATGAATTTGGTATATTCATGGACATAGATGGCTTTGCAAGAGCCATGGATGGAAGGATCCTACACATATCCAGAGAGGACATAGCAGACATCCTTCAAGTTTCCAATGGACTAGAAAACCTGTTCACACAGCAACGTGGCCATCCAGACATCCTAGCTCACGTCTAAGACAACCAACACGTCACCATGAGAGTGGATACAGTTCCTCAAAGTTTCGGTCAACATAGGAACTCCCCATCGATCGACATCGTTTCATAACCATCGATTGACGGCGAGATATCCAGATCGATCGACATCACAAGAGTCAGATCGACCGACAGACGTATTGAGTTTGGACGACGTGCCTTTGATACTGATGGATCCAGAAGATTCAGATGGGAAGAGAGGGACGAATTTGGTGTCCACAGAGATGAGTTTGGACATGCTAGAGGAGTTGATGATGAAATCATCACTGTCACCAAAGAGCACATAAGAAAAATCCTGGAGAGAGCATCTCTTTTTAAGAGGAGTTGCTTAAGCCTTCCAGAACATGCACGCCATTACCATGCATACAGACCAGCACCAGTACCCTACAGCAAGGAAGAGATATATGATATGGGGACTGATGTGTGGGGAGCTCAGGCACACCTGGAGGAAGAATTCCGCACACCGGTGGAAGATACCTACCAGCCATTGGATCGCAGCTATGAAGCTCTCCAAAGTGATATGGCAGTGCTATGGATGGAGATTGAGAGCATTAGAAACATGCTTGAGAAGGAAGCTACGCCACCAGTATTGATCAACGCAGCACCATCGCCATCGATCGACATCGGTAAGACTACATCCAATGACCAACCAGAATGTTCATCACCTAAAAGAGATGAATGGGAAATTGCTTACATTAACACACGGATTGGAGACGTCTACAGCCCTCTCAACAACAATGTCTAATGGTTAAGCAAGAGGATTGATCTTATACAACAAGACATTGGCATAGTTAAGGACCATCTTGGTCTTTGTGGCAAAAACACGACATCGATCGACATGCCTAGACCTACATCGATCGACATCGAGCAACCACCAGCGCAGACAGCATGCACAGCAGCAGAAGTTGATCAAATCAAACATGAGCTATACGAAGCTATGGATGCTATGGAGGAGAGGCTCAACAGGAGATGTGATGACATTGACAACCCTCTCAACGAAAGAGTGACCAACCTATGCAGAGCTACTCGTCTATTGAAGAATGAGATACTTGCTATTTAGAGAACTCTCGAGTATCAAGGACAGCTTTCAGAATCGATCGACACAGTTACCACTGGATCAACCGACAGAACTCCCAGCGAAACGACCGATGCACACGTTGTAGCATCGATCGACACCGGGTCCTTGGCAGACCGAGATCAGCTGATTCATGACAAGATCGACGCTTTGCAGAATGAACTGAGGGAACTTTCAGAATACTCCTACAACACCGTTTACAGGAATGTTTGCAGCATCGAATCAATTGAAAGAACTATGAGGAACCTCACACATGCAGTCCTCAAGATGGATGAGAAACAGCTCAGAAGCGATGATGCCACATGAAGCTTCATTGCTACATGGTTTGATAGGAGGAGACACGAAATTGATGCTTGTTGTCCAACAAGTAGCAGTTTATGCACCAACTGAGTCACACACCACGAAAGTCAAGATAAATGACTATAACAAAGCGCTGAGTGGGAGGCAACCCACTATTAGGTTTTATTTTCTTTTTAAGTTATTTTCACATTTTTACATTTATTTTTCGCATTTATTTTTGCAGATTTTAAAGATCCAAGTAGAATGATGATTCTGTCGACCAACACAATCAAGTCGCATCGCTCGACACCACACGACCATCACTAACGATCGACGTATATGTATCGATTGACACCACCGTGGTCAGGTTTAGTCGTTCTATCTTGTTCAATTAAGTACTTATGATTTATTTCTTCACTTCACTCCGGCTGTGTTACACTGAGACAATGTAACTTAAGTATGGGGGGGATGTTTACTAATATGTGTTTTTATTTTGGTTTTTATTAAAAATGTTTTCAAAATTATTTTTCGCATAAGTACTAAAATGGGGACATTGATATTGATTTATACTTGATTATCTAACCACTCTTTAGCACCATTCTAGATTTACTTATTGCAGATAGTACTAAATATGCTAAAGTGGATCAACCTGTCACCTATATACAATAGCTGAGATTGTTTGAAGGAACCAATGCTGACCTCAAACAGTAATACTGACCTTATTTGCTTGTCTTGGGGCTTGGTAATTACTGGATCGAAATCCTCTTACAAGTCTGGAAGGTTAAAAGTCTGTGTGTTTCTGGTTCCCTTCCTTCTCTCTCTTCGGCATCTCAAAGATCTAAGTTTATGTTATAAAAGATTGAAATGATTTCTTGAGAGGCAGAGGGGTAGGAGTGTCTCCTGCGACTCCATTATTCTAAATCTCAGGGATGATCACACATTGTGGAAACGAGGGATCGGTAAATTACCTGAGACCCCATTATTCGCTACACTTTGTCAAAATGTATGAGTTACAAATGCAAATGTCAATGAGATAGACTAGATGAACTTTGTGGCATCAAAACCTATTGAAATTGAAACTAATAAAAGATCCAGAGAAGAGAGATGAGGGGAGAAAAGGATCAGAGAAGACTACATGTGTGTTCAGATACTTGTTTGAGTTGAATCCATGTGTCATTTGATCGATACTCCCAAGGTAAAGCCTGCACTTTTATTATATGTTAAGAATTGAGGTTAGTAGAGGGGAATGTCAGATGAGATTTGCTATGTTGTGGACTAGATGAATTTAGTTGCTAAGCTAGGATAATGCATAATGAACTTATGTGATTAGGATGTTTAGATATTAATTGCAAACCCATAGAGTGATGACTTCAATGTTTTGAATCTTTGAGTCCCTACTGTTTTCAAACCTTTTCCAAAGACTACTGAGTTTTTGCTTGAGGACAAGCAAAGGAGTAAGTCTGGGGGAGTTGATATACCATGTATTTCACCCATTTTCTACCATGGTATAATAGTATTTTTATTATATAACTAATGTGTTTTTTAGCCTGTTAGGTATGTTTTCAGGTTCAGGAGTGTTTCGTGATAAAGTGATGCTTTTGGAGCATTTTTGAGTACAAGAGATAATACACCCGAGTTGACCATTTAAGACCAAGTCGGAAGTCAACATTTAGAGAAGAATCGATCGATACTCATCCAGAGTTGTCGATCGATGTAGCTGAGAAGATCCGCGTACTAGAAGATTATAATCGATCAATACACATCTAGTGTTGTCGATCGATATCGAGGACGAAATGGTTTAGCCGACTACTTCACCAAGACTTCAACAAATTACGAGATTGCCCCTGACGAGTTTTTAACCTAATGGAAATGCTTAAGTACCTTGCTTAAGTGTTTTTTACGGCAAGCTTTGAAAAGCAAGAAAGAAAGCAAGCTTTTGCAACCAGAGAGAAAAGCAAGTAGAGAGTGTGAGAGAAAGCTAGAGTTTTATATGTTTTGAGAGATTGGAGAGAACATTGAAAGATTTGTGATTGAACTCCATTTGTTTTCTATTCTCTATCTAATGCAATTATTTTACCTATGTTGTGTTATGAATTGCTTAGATATGTCTGAGTAGTCTACTTGTTAGATCTAGGGTTTAAATAGGTTTGTGGGATTAGCCCCAAAATATATTTGCTAAGTTGTGATATTCATCAAATGGATTGTACCATATGCTTGTTCAAGAGTAGCTAACTAGAGCATAGATCACTAGGATCCTTATATCTCGAATTATCTGTTTGAACTAGTTGTCTCCTTGGAGAAGAGCTAACCGCCCTCCTTGAGACCTAGTGTTCATTATCATCTCGCGCCTAGGCATTTCTAGAAGCCGTCGATCGATATCCCAACTGGACAATCGATCGGCGCTGCGAAAGGTGTATCGCTCGATATCTTTAAAGGATATCGATCGACTCTTTTTCTGGTCAACAGACGACAGTTGAGATCAGAGATCTAGTTATTTAACCAGTAAGACATCACTGAGTGTTAAGCGGGTGAGTTCTTTAATATCATGCAAGCAATTTATTAGGCATTTATAGATATTATAAAACTCCATTCTTGAATAATAGCCCTATGTCTAGCACTCTTCATTATCATTTAAACAACCATCATATTGTTAGTTAGAGCAACTACCTTGCTAATTTTAGGATTGTCATTTACATTTCATCATAAAAACCAACTTCACCTAGGATTGATTTATTGATTAGATTTAATTGGTTCCCTAGCTCCTCGTGATTCGATCCATAAGTACTACAGCTGAACCTCTTATTTGAGAGAGTAAGGCTCTATAGGGTAATTTGAGAGCATATCAACTTCATCAACAAATTACTTGAAGGTCTCCTAAAGAAGAATGGGGTCAAGCACAAAGTTGCAGCACCTTATCATCCCCAAACAAGTGGCCAAGTTGAGGTCTCAATAGGCAAATCAAGGGCATCCTGGGGAAAATTGTTGGCACAAAGAGGAAGGACTGGTCAGATAAACTTGATGATGCACTTTGGGCCTATAGAACAGCTTACAAAACCCCATTGGGTACCACACCCTTCAATCTTGTGTATGGAAAGCCTTGCCACTTGCCTGTGGAGCTTGAGTACAAGGCAATGTGGGCTGTTACAAGAGTGCAAATGAGAGGAGACTCCTACAGCTACATGAAATTGATGAGATAAGGATGGATGCTTATGATAGCTCAAAGATCTACAAGGAGAGGACTAAGGCTTTTCATGACAAGAATATCTTGAGGAGAGAGTTCAAAGCTGGAGATCAAGCGCTACTCTACAACTCTAAGCTGAAATTGTTTCCCGGGAAGCTCAAGTCTAGATGGACGGGACCTTACAAGATTAAAAAAGTGAGGCCATATGGAGCTGTTGTGCTATGGGACAAGAAGGGAATGGAATTTGTTGTTATCGGTCAAAGAATCAAGCAATACATGGCCAGAATACCAAAGGAGGATGGGACATTAACCCCACTCTCTGATCCTTCCATTACCTAATCTCAAAAAGAGGCAAAGTCAAGCTAGTGATTTTAAACAAGTTCACTTGGGAGGAAGTCCCATGGTTATCCTTGTAAATATTGCTTTAGGATTTCTTTTTTAAAGTCCCTTGGAAGATGTTGAGGCCATACGAAAGTGATGGCATGGGATCTGAGTTTAAAAAAATTGGAAAAGAGTGAGAGGTCAAGTGGACCGGGTAAGGTGGACCGGGATCGCATACCCGGTCGGGTTTGAGCCAACTTAAACCAAGAATAAGGGACCGGGTAAGCCATAACGGGAAGAGGAATCCGGTCAGATCGAATCGAGAGAAAGAAGCATGATGGAACAAACAGGGTGTGTCAGTCCGGGGTGAGCTACCCGGTCGGGAATTCATAATGGAATGGACCGGGTGTGTCATTCCGGGGTGAGCTACCCGGTCGGGAACCTTTCCCAGCCAAGATCCGCGCATCGACCCACATAGCTCCATTGACCCGTGCTTCGACCCGGCTGCGACCCAGATAATTGTTTCTTCCCCTAAACCCGACCCAAACACATCCAACCAGACCCGGACCCGAACCAGACCACCTCTAAAACCCTAATTCACCCTCTCTTCCCTCATTTCATCTTCTTTCTCACATCAAAATCCTCTCTAGCCTCCAAGAACCAAAAACACCATAACTTTCTCAAATCTCAACCAAATCACCCTTTAGTCTACTTCCTTGAATCTTTTCTTCATTTCCCTTCATCCATAGCAATGTATGAGTTCTTTAAGTTCAAATTCGTAACTCTTATGAACCCTAAAAATTTGAACTTGAAATTTGAGCTTTTTCTTGCTAGATTCTTGTAAAATAGACTAGGGAAAGTTTATATATCATGTTGGGTAGTTGATTTCATTGTGGAATTGAGATTAATTTGAACTTCGAGAAATTGGGGTTCATGAGATTTGGGGATTTTTCACAAAGTGCTTGTTTTAGGTTGTTTTTGGGGTAGATTGAATGCTAAGTTGCTGGAGAACTTCATTTGAGGCTGATTTCAAGTTTGATAATGATTGATTAAGGGTTTTGGTACTTGGAGATTCTCATTGTTCATAAAACAAATATAATAATAATAAAAACTTTTTTTTAAAACATGAGAATCCTCTAAGGTAGTTTAAAACCCATTCTTTGCCTCATGCTTTTTTTTTGAGTAGTTGATCCTTAGGAATGCACTCTTATGCTTTTGATCATATCTCTCTCCTTGAATTTTTTTTTCTTTCCTTCTTAGGCTCATTCTTCTCCAAGGTTTAAATTACAGGTACCAATGGGGAGAAAGAACGAAGCTGAGATAGAAGTTGAGAAGCAAGAGCTTGCAGCAAGAGAGACTGCTCAGTTTGGGAAAACTTTGGGTTCACAGCCTGGTTCAGAAGAGGAGCATCTACAACAAGTTTTGGCAATGCTAAGGAAGAAAACGCAAGCCAAGAGAGATGGGAAGCGAACTGTTGTTGATAGGAGTGTGGCTGATGGTGCTCACAAGCAAACTAAGAGAGATGGGAAGAGAGTAGTTGCTGATAAGAGTGTGGCTGATGGTGCTCACAAGCAAGCCAAGAGGGATGGATAGAGATTAGCTGTTGATGACAGTGTGACTGATGGTGCTAACAAGCAGGCTCCTCCCAAGAGAGCTAAGACGCCAAGAAGCAGTAGTGTGGGAACTCTTGTTCTGGAGAAAACCAACAAAAAAGGTGATCATGCACTTGCTCCCACTACAATGGCTATGACTCCACCTAAGAAAGCACTGGATCCCATGCAAGAGAGTGTAAAAAACGTTAATCAGCACACCATGGGAGTGAAATTGGCAAGGGCTAGAGCAAAGAAGCAAGGCAAGAAGCCAATAGTTGAAGAGAGTGAAAGTGAAGAGGCTGAGGTGTCTTCTGATCATGAGCATGCTGATCCTAAGAAATCAAAGTATGACAAGAGGAACATGTCCAAGATACCTAATGAGGATGAACTGGTAGATCTCTTGAGGAATGGTATTGGTTGGATTCCTACCAGATTTCTTGATAAGGTGATCTTGAAAGAGATGTACTTGGATGATGTTAAATCCATGCTTGAGCACATGAAGGTGGGAAGATTCTACACAGTTGCTTACCCTACTTACAAAAAGTCTCTTGCCAATTCTTGGCTTCACTGGAAGCAACTTTTCACACTTCCAAGCATGCACAGCAAGGATGGAGGGAGATAAAATTCAAGATTGAGGGAGGTGTACTCCATGTCTTTCACAGAGATTGGTGAAGTGCTTGGTCTTGAAGATCAAAACACCCTTCACTCCCCAAACTCAAAATGGTCCCTAAGGAGAAGAACATTGCAAATTCAATGTGGACCTTGTTATCAGGACAAGGAAGAGGAGGCCCCAAGTGTTGGGGAAAAATATCCAGACATAAGTTTTCTCCAGATTCCGGATAGGCCCTCGACTTCCGGACCCTTGCTCAAGAAGAAACCAGGGACCAACCCCTGCCATAGGTCCGACCCCCTTGATCGGATCGACCCTTGAAGCAAAATAGAAGTTTTCCCCCTAAGGGGAAACTTCCATTTTTCCGATTATGGAAGAGTTCCACTACTCTACACCGACGTCTACATCTATAAAAGGGGAGCCCAAACCGTAGAACAAGTGATCGACTTTTCTAGACTAAGAGATTAGGGTTAGGCGGCTAGAACTAAGGTTCATACACCAATCGAACGTTGTAGTCCCAGTCGATAACTCAATAAAACATCTCTTCTAGTCTAATCTCTTGCTTTCATATCAATTCTCCTAGTGTTCCGTAGTACTTAAACGACCCTACACAAAAATACCATAACTAGTTGGCGCTAGAAGGAGGGGGGTAATCCAACTACGTGACGATGGCACTAGAGGACGATACTAACCAAACGGAGATGACCCCGAGGGAGATCGAACTCCTCAACTGGCTCGAGATCCTTCAAAGTCAAGTCACCGATCTTCACAAAGCTCGAGAGACCACGCCTGGAGGTCATGAACTTCTTCTAGAAGTTTAAACCCTAAAAGATCAACTTGGAGAACACTCCAAGCAGCTGCAGCAAAGCGCCGATAAGATAGACGCGATGGAAGCGGAGAATCTTGTCCTCCGACAAGAAAACCAGACCCTCGGTGAAACCAGTAACAAGCGAAAGCGGTCCCAAACTAGGGTTCGGCCTATGGCTTCGCTCAACACTCCCGCGATGGTGAACGAGCGTCTCACCGACCCGTCTCCACCAACGATGAACCCGAGGACAGAGAAGCCACTCACGACGCGACCCGAGTGCAAGTTGTTAGGATATTTTTGTGTAGTATTGTTTTAGTACTACAGAACACTAGAGAATTTGTATGAAAGCAAGAGAAATCGAGACTAGAAGATGTTTATTGAGTATTGATCGGGAATACAATGAGTTTGGGTGTGAGAACCCTTAGTTCTAGCCGCCTAAACTCTAACCTCCTAGTCTAGAATAGTCGATCCCTTATTCTAGGGTTTGGGCTCCCCTTTTATAGTCGTAGATGTCGGCTTCAAGTAATAGAACTCGTCCATAATCGTAAAAATGGAAGTTTCCCCTTATGCGGAAAACTTCTATTTTTCTTCAAGGGTCGATCCGATCAAGGGGGTCGGACCTAAGGCAGGGGTCGGTCCCTGGTTTCTCCTTGAACAAGGGTCCGGAAGTCGAGGGCCTATCCGGAAGCTGGAGAAAACTTATGCCTGGATATTTTTCCCCAACAGTTTGTCCTTTATTCCTTGATTTGCTCGTGGAAATCAAGGGATAACATGTGCTCTTGAGCCTTAGTAGTTTTCTATTAGGACGGAGTATTCCTTGGGCACCTTGTCTCCTTTCAGTGAATCAGACCGGGACCTTGGCTGGTGAATGAAATGCTGATATTATGAGGTTCTAAAAATCATAGCTTCCCGGAGCGTCCGGATCCATGTCTTGACTTGTTTTCAAATGAGGAGATGAGATGGGGTGTTCCCCTTCCGAAGAATCAAGGGGTACGAGCCTTGCCTTTGAGCATGCTCGAATGGAGTGGGCTTCGCGAAAAGGCCCAACGTCGGTTGAGTTTCTCCGTTTGGCGCCCATTTGATCGCATGGCGATTTGTACGAGGCGCGTGGTCATCACCCTAGGGTTTCTTCCTTCTTTCATTCATTTGATCGAGACCAAAGCTCTTTCTTCTCATTTCTTCTCTACTTCTCTCAAGACTTTCTCTCGGCGGCTCCCTTCCTCGAAGATTTCCTCTCGCTCTTTGACAGGTAGCCGTCTTTTTCCCTTTTCTCCTTTCTTTTCTTCTGCTAGATTGATAATGTCCGACGATTCTCCTAGAAAAACCCTAGAATCCCCCGTAGATAGTAGAGTTAAATCTGAAACCCTAGGCTCGATGAACTCTTCTTCTCTATCCCCCAAACCCGTAGCTGATGCGGAGGGTCCCCATCTCGACGACACGGAGAATGTCTCTTCCCACGATGAAGCCGAAGGGTCTCTACTGGTGGGTCCGGTTTCTAGGATCGGAAAGAGAGACATCGATGAGCTCCGAGTCCTTCCGACAGGATCTCGGATTTCTGAGTCAACGAGGTTCCGATCTATGAGGCATATTTCGAGTCGGGCTTTCGAGATCGCGTTCCCTCTTTGATCGCGAAGCTCTCAGAGCACTTGGACATCTCCCCGGGTCAGCTGATTCCTCCGGCCATGAGGACCTTAATCGCGATCCAAAACCTCGGTGACTTGGAGCGCTTGGTGCTGGGAGTGAACGAAGTGCTCTACTCCTACTACATTGCTGACTTGCCTGGATCGAAGGGAAAATACTACCTCCACCCTCGTAGCAATCAGGCTCTGGTCCGAGAGATAGAGAAGGGCGTAAGGAAGCGTCATCCGGTTTTTAGTAATAGGTGGGCGGAGAGATTCGCCTTCGTAACTCTCCCCGGATTCTCTCCTATTTGGCATGTAGTGGGTGGGTCTTTGTATTTCTCAATCGTTTTTGACCGTGACACTGATTTGCCTCATTTTTTGATTGTAGAGGTGTCTCGCAAACTTGTGCCAGAAGGGAAAGAAGTTGCGGATCAGGTCATTGATCTTCCTTCAATGCGTCCTCAGGTCTCCTTCCTCACCAGCAAAGAAGTCTTAAAACAGTGCAGCATCTGGGGTAAGCTTTCCACATCATATCTTTTATCCCAAGCTGGTTTATTGATTGCTTTTATCTTTTTCAGGTAATATGTCGGTATCCACAGGAGAAAAAGCGATGGAGGCGTTCATGCAAGCCGCGGAGAATCTCTCAGCCAAGAAGCACGCTGCTAAAGCTACTACCTCGGGCGATGATGACATTCTCTTCCTCAAGAGTACCAAGCGCAAGGGACCTACTAGCTCAGCCCCTTCTGCCTCTAGGAGGAGAACTCGAGCCTCGGGATCGACTCCGAAGTCATCGACTCCAGAGCTCTCTCTTCAGCCATGTGTGGACCTAGCCAAGGTGGTGGCTTATCGCTCCTCCACAACGTTCCCTGAGAGCGCCTGCTTTCTACCTTCTGGGGATCTCTCGAAGGCTTTTGGGAGCGTCCAGTTTGATATCCTTCAGGTAGGACTTTACGCCTTTTCTTTTCACCTTTGTTATAGGGATTGATGATCATTGTGGTTTGATTTGCAGGTTATGTCTCAGATTCACCATCTTGAGGATATGGTGAACGAGCAATCATCCAAGAAAGAGCTAGAGAGCTTGAATGCTCAGCTTAAGGAGGAGAAGAACAAAATCCTGGCTCAGGGGAAGGAATCAAATCTCTTCAGATTAAGCTTGATGCGGCCATGAAATCCACAGCTCCTAAAGTAGACAAAACTTTCCATGTTTGGACTCGAATGAACCTAAACACCATCAAGCATGTTGTTTGTTTGACTCAGCTGGCTGTTCCCAAACAAAGGCCACCACTTAAGCCTCCTTATCAGCTAATAAATATGTGGATCAATGGTTTTAAAGGCGTGGTCATCATCTTCTTAATAAGCAAATCTCAATCCCTTGAGATCAGCCCTTTTGACCAGCATTTTGATTGTCTTTTAATTATGATTTTTCCTAGAAATCCGCCTTTCATTTATGTCTTTGATTTTTCCAAGAGCTATATATAAAGATCCTCTCCATTCATTGTAAAAGCAGACTTGAGTATTGAATAAAAAGTGAGATTTTCTCTTGAGAGCTTTTATGCTTGTTCTTGTTAATTCTAAGTTATGTGAGAAGCTTTCTTAGGATACAAGTGTGGAACCTTTATCTTTGTGTGAGATTCACTTAGGTGCTGGTTCTTGATCTTATCTCAAAGCCTTTCACATCTTTGAGTGGCGATCTTCATTTCATTTAAGCCGTAGGTTTTGATTTCTTGTGAGAAAAGCTAGAGTGAGATTCTCAGCCTGTATCATTTGGTATCAGAGCTAAAAGCTCCTATCATTTTTTCTGTTTTTCATTCTACTTTCCAAAAAAAAAAACCAGAAAAATCGTTTTCCTCTCTCTTTCTTTTCTGTTTTGTTTTTTTTTTCTCTAAGTTTCTTTCATACAAAAATTATAAAGAGAAGTTATGGAAAACCAGTCCAGCAACAGCAACATGGCCGACCATCCTTGGAGTCTTTTGAAGCAAGAAGATTATTATTTTGCAGGAAGATCAGGCCCAGATGAGTACTTTGAATGGGAGCACAAGATGAATGAGTTCTTCATTTCTTGCCGCTGTCCAGATTTCGAGAAGGTATACATTGCTGCTGATCAACTCATCGACCTAGCTCAACTCTGGTGGAGACAATCTACTGCAAAAGGAGGCCGTCGCTGGAATTCTCGAGAATATACTTGGGGTGAGATGAAAAATATGATGAGGAAGCAATACATCCCACACGATCAGTATCAAGAAATCCGGAGGCAATTTCGCACGCTTTGCCAAGATGATAAGACGGTCATGGAGTACCACAAGCAATTCAACCATCTTCGCATTCGGCTCAATCCAGGAGTAAGGAATGAGGATATCATGGACCAGTTTGCTTATGGGCTAAAAAATGAGATCCGTTTCCACATACAAGGACACTCATGCAATTGTTTGGAGGAGTTGGCCCAACAGGCAGCCCAAATTGAGCATGAAAACAATGAGCCCGAACCGCTTGATCCATCTGAAGAGGTCCAGCAAAATCCGAGGTACATCCCTATATCACATGAGCAAGTTTTGAGGACAAAACTTTTACAAGGGGGAGGGAATGATGCGGCCATGAAATCCACAGCTCCTAAAGTAGACAAAACTTTCCATGTTTGGACTCGAATGAACCTAGACACCATCAAGCATGTGGTTTGTTTGACTCAGCTGGCTGTTCCCAAACAAAGGCCACCACTTAAGCCTCCTTATCAGCTAATAAATATGTGGATCAATGGTATTAAAGGCGTGGTCATCATCTTCTTAATAAGCAAATCTCAATCCCTTGAGATCAGCCCTTTTGACCAGCATTTTGATTGTCTTTTAATTATGATTTTTCCTAGAAATCCGCCTTTCATTTATGTCTTTGATTTTGTCCAAGAGCTATATATAAAGCTCCTCTCCATTCATTGTAAAAGCAGACTTGAGTATTGAATAAAAAGTGAGATTTTCTTTTGAGAGCTTTTATGCTTGTTCTTGTTAATTCTAAGTTACGTGAGAAGCTTTCTTAGGATACAAGTGTGGAACCTTTATCTTTGTGTGAGATTCACTTAGGTGCTGGTTCTTGATCTTATCTCAAAGCCTTTCACATCTTTGAGTGGCGATCTTCATTTCATTTAAGCCGTAGGTTTTGATTTCTTGTGAGAAAAGCTAGAGTGAGATTCTCAGCCTGTATCAAAGCTGAAGAACTCGAAGGAGGCCGAGGCTGCTACTGCTGCGGAGAATACCGCTTTGACGCGCTAGTTGGAGGAGACGATGGCTGTGAGTGGAGCCAAGGTGACTGCTCGTTGGGAGATGATGAGGGAATTGCTCAAGGAGCAGACCGACAAGTGGGAGTTGACCGTGGAATTCCAGTGATACAAGCTGGTGAAGGAGCCGGTGCTGCCAAGGAGACTTCGCCTACTCCTTCTGAGGGCACGACTGCTTCTCCAACCGCCTAATCTCTGTTGGGGTCAAAAACGGTTATCTCGAAATCAACGGCTAAGATTATTTCTTATCTACGGACTTTCCGCAAAACAATCACTAAAAGGAAAAACGGAAAGAAAACGAGCACGACCACGACGTAGCTCTAAGCGCTGGGCATGCAGAACAGACGTTCCATTTCTACTCGCCGGGCACCCAGACTTACGTTCTGGTCGCCGGGCGAGCATAACAGACGTCTCGTTTCTGCTCGCCGGGCGACCAGAGTCACGTTCTGGTCGCCGGGCACCCAGACTTAAGTTCTGGTCGCCGGGCGAGCAGAACGGACGTCCCGTTTCTGCTCGTCGGGCGACCAGATTCACGTTCTGCTCGCGGGGCGACCAGACTCACGTTCTGCTCGCCGGGCGAGCGGAACAGACGTCTCGTTTCTGCTCGCCGGGCGACCAGACTCACGTTCTGCTCGCCGGGCGACAAGACTCACGTTCTGCTCGCCGGGCGACCAGACTCACGTTCTGCTCGCCGGGCGACCTGACTCACGTTTTGCTCGCCGGGCGACCAGACTCGCGTTGTAGTCGCCGGGAGAGCAGAACGGACGTCTCATTTCTTCTCGCCGGGCGACCATACTCACGTTCTGGTCGCCGGGCACCCAGACGTATGTTCTGGTCGCCGGGCGAGCAGAACGGACGTCCCGTTTCTGCTCGCCGGGCGACCAGACTCACGTTTTGCTCGCCGGGCGACCAGACTCACGTTCTGCTCGCCGGGCTGTGGGTCGTTCGGCAAGTATGGTCCATTTTCCTATACATTGCATCCTTGCCTGAAGCTTCGTAGTACAAATCTTTAAAATCGTAAATCTAAGACTCCTGTTCCGTTTAAATCGGAATCATCGCGGAAGATTCAGAGAACCCCGAGATGTTCGATTAACGGAAAGATTTCGATTCATCGTATAATACAATGGCGGTTATCTAAACTCCAATCATCTCAACTATACGAGGAATTGGGGATCTTTCGGAAAGTCAATATCGTAACAAGATACTTTCTTGGAAAAATCGTAAAGGCATCTGAGGTCTAAAGAACAGCCCGAAAGGGTCCAAACATGGTCGAGCGGCCCATTTACGATTTTTAAAACTAAATTCGAGATAAGTACGACGGTTTGTATTTATCTTCACATAACAAGATAAATGTCAAGTTTCCCGAAGATAAATGTAAAGATTCCCGATAAGCATGAAAGATCGATGAAAATAGAAAAGCCTGATTCGCTACAGAATTGGCCCAAAGGGAGAATAAACCGTCTTAAGAGGAGTATATAAAGAAGCTTGGGGGCAAGGAGCATATGCATCAGAGCAAATCCGAGATTTAGAGACTTAGAGAATTCCTGTTAGCTTAGAGAACTTAGGGTTTAGGTGGTTAGACTAGCAAGACAAGGCTTAGGACGTTTTGCCGCCAACAGCTCTATATTTTCTGTCGCAGCATATCTCTTCTCTTTTTCGGAGAAACTCTGTATTCGTATCATTCAAGTAATAATACGCCTTCGAGCGACTTTCAATTTACGATTTGTTGTCTGTCTATCTTTTTCGATTTCGTGTGGTTACGCAGACAATCCGGACCTTCAGGGAAAGTCGGGTTATCTTGACCTTTCTCCATATTTTACTTAGTAAAAATTGACAGTGCGAATTTCGGTTCCCACAGTTTGGCGCTAGAAGGAGGGGGGGGGTCGGATTCTCTAACGCAAAAACCGCCAGTCGATTAAGATTCAGCATGACCATGTCGTCTGTCCACAACATCGTGTTGTTCAAGGATCGAGCAATGGCTAGTCAAGCCAAACCTCGCGACAACCTCCTCGTAATCGAACTTACGATTCAGGACATCGACGTAGCGAGAATATTGGTAGACACCGGATGTTCGGCCAATATTATCTATAAGATTACCCACGAGAGAATGGGGATCGATCTAAACATTGTCACAGACGATCCCAGTCCAGTAGTTGGACTCTCCGGAAACACTACAATGACCCTCGGCTCGATTGATCTCTCAGTCAAAGCCGGGAGCGTCACTAAAAATGTGGAATTCCTGGTGGTCGACGGTCCGACAGCGTATAATGTGATTGTCGGAACTCCATGGTTGAATTCCATGCGGGCGATCCCCTCAACATTCCACCTTTGCCTCAAATTTCCAAATCCTTCCGGGGTCGAAACAATACAAGGGGATCGGGAAGTATCGCAAGTCTGCCTAGACGCTGGGTTAAAAGGAAAAAATTCCGAGATCGAAACCCCCCGAAAAAGCAAACGGTTCACGAACCAGCATTGCAAGACTCCTCGGAGGTCTCCTGGCAGTCAAAAAGAGGTAAAGCCCTAGAAGGGAAGCGTGAACCTACCTGCGAGCCGGTAGTCTCGATCTGCCTCAATGAGTCTTACCCAGAACGATGCGTCAAAATCGGAGCCAATCTCCGCGAACCGTTAAGAGCAGAGCTCATAGCGTGTCTCAAGAAGAACCTCAATACGTTCGCTTGGACCGCAGAAGATATGCCGGGAATCGACATCAGCATAACATGTCACGAACTTAACATCGACCCGACTCACAAACCCGTTAAACAAAAGAGACGTTAGTTGGGACCCGAACGTGCCACTGCGGTTAATGAGGAAGTCGAAAAGCTCCTCAAAGTGGGGTCGATAACAGAAGTTAGATATCCTGACTGGCTTGCCAATCCCGTCGTAGTAAAAAAAAAAACAGCAAGTGGCGAGTATGCGTCGACTTTACCGATCTCAATAAGGCATGCCCAAAGGATTGTTTTCCACTTCCGCATATCGACCTACTGGTCGAAGCAACCGCGGGAAACAAGCTCTTGTCATTCATGGACGCTTTCTCCGGTTACAATCAGATCATGATGAACCCAGACGATCGCGAAAAAACCGAATTTATCACCAATCGCGGAACATATTGCTACAAAGTAATGCCGTTCGGTCTTAAGAACGATGGTGCCAGATATCAACGTCTAGTCAACCGGATGTTTTCTGAACAACCCGGAAAAACCATGGAAGTGTATATCGATGATATGCTCGTAAAATCCCTTGACGAACGCGATCGTATAACTCACCTAGAAGAGTGTTTCGCAAGGCTGAACCAACATAACATGAAAATTAACCCGGCGAAATGCAGGTTCGCAGTAGCATCGGGAGAGTTCCTCGGTTACCTCGTGACATTTCGCGGGATAGAGGCCAATCCAAAACAAATCGATGCACTGATAGAAATGGCCTCCCCGAGAACCAAACGAGAAGTCCAAAGATTAACCGGAAGAGTCGCGGCTTTGAATCGTTTCATCTCGTGCTCCACCGATAAGTGCCTTCCGTTTTATGAAACGTTGAAAGGAAATAAAAAGTTTGAGTGGTCGGAGGAGTGTGAAAAGGCTTTCCAACAGCTGAAACATTACATGGCCACTCCTCCCGTTCTCGCAAAACCGGTAGAGGGCGAACCTTTATTCCTCTATATGGCGGTTTCCGCATCAGAAGTCAGTGGCGTTTTGATACGAGAAGAACGCGGAGAACAAAAACCTATTTTTTTACGTAAGCAAAACACTACTGGATGCGAAAACTCGATACCCATTGATGAAAAAGTTGGCATTCGCCGTCATAACTTCGGCAAGAAAATTGAGACCGTATTTTCAGTCTCATACCATAGTGGTTCTCACCACGTTCCCCCTGCGGACGATTCTGCACAGCCCAAGCCAGTCCGGCAGACTCGCAAAATGGGTGATCGAGTTAAGCGAGTACGACGTTGAATATCGCCCAAGGACTTGCGCGAAATCACAAGTACTCTCAGATTTCTTGGTAGAATTACCCACGGGAGGCATAACCAACGAAGAGCCAAATTCGACTTGGATCCTTCACGTCAACGGATCGTCGTCTAAACAAGGATCCGGGATCGGAATTCGACTCACCTCACCTACCGGAGAAATCCTAGAGCAGTCATTCCGTTTTGATTTTCATGCATCAAACAATGAGACAGAGTACGAAGCGCTTGTCGCAGGCTTGCGGCTCGCCCATGGACTAAAAATCCATAACATTCACGCTTATTGCGACTCTCATTTAGTCGCGAACTAATACAGCGGAGAATACGAAGCGAGGGATGAAAGGATTGACGCGTATCTGAAACTCGTCCAAGACTTGGCTCGTAACTTCAACCAGTTCGCCCTCACCAGGATTCCCCGTTCGGAAAATGTCAAGGACGATGCCTTGGCCGCCCTCGCCTCAAGCTCAGACCCGGGACTTAAAAGGATAATCCCCGTCGAATTCATAGAACACCCGAGCATCGGACCACCGGTGGTCATCAATCTGATCATGGCGCAGATAGAAGATGCAGAGGAAAACGAAGATCAGCCGGAAGAAGATGCGGATCAAACCGAGTACGGCTGCGACACCTTTTGTTAGAACCCATTCGATCCTATATCGTGGACGGAACTTTACCCGCTGAAAAATGGGCAGCCCGAAAGGTGAAAACCCAAGCAGCGCGGTACGTTATGATAGAGGGCGAAATTTATAAGTGGCCTTTCTCCAGCCCTCTCATGACGTGCGCAGATGGATAAAAGGCGAGAAAAATCATGGAAGAGGTCCATTCTGGGTCGTGCGGAAATCACTCCGGCGGAAGATCCCTCGCAATCAAAATAAAACGCCATGTATATTATTGGCCAACTGTGATCAAAGATTGCGAGAAATTCGCGCGGAAATGCGAGAAGTGCCAAAGGCACGCTCCAACGATCCACCAACCCGCAGAGATCCTCTCCTCTATCTCGTCCCCGTATCCCTTCATGCGGTGGTCCATGGACATTGTCGGACCTTTACACAAATCAAAGCAAAAACGATTCCTCCTAGTCCTCACGGATTTCTTTTCGAAATGGGTAGAGGCAGAATCCTACGCAAGTATCAAAGACGCACAGGTCGAGAACTTCGTATGGAAAAATATCATAACTAGACATGGCGTCCCATACGAAATCGTAACGGACAACGGATCTCAGTTTATCTCTACTCGATTCGAAGCATTCTGCGAGAAATAGAAAATACAACTTAACAAGTCAACTCCAAGGTATCCACAATGCAATGGACAGGTGGAAACTATAAACAAAACCGTCCTAGACGGATTGAAAAAGCGCTAAGAAGCCAAAAGGGTCGATGGGCAGAAGAACTCGAAGGAGTTCTCTGGTCACATCAAACCACCCCGAGACGAGCAACGGGAGAAACTCCCTTCGCCCTCGTCTACGGGACAGAATGCATGATCCCGGCGGTAGTGGAATTCCCCGGCGTACGACGAAGGTTCCTTCCCGAACGGGAAGACCTAAACAACGCCATGTTGCTGGATAATCTCGACCTTATCAATGAACGCCGCGACCAGGCGCTCATCCGAATCCAAAATTACCAGCACGCCGCCGCTAAATACTATAACGCGAACGTACGCCATCGTAGATTCAAAGAAGGCGATTTAGTCTTGCGTAAAGTCTTCCAAATTACTGCCGAAAGAAACGCAGGAAAACTGGGAGCGAACTGGGAAGGATCGTACAAAGTCATAAAAGTGTTCCGACCAGGTTCGTATCAAATCGCAAACATGCAAGACGAAAAAATCTCGAGAACTTGGAACGCGATGCATCTTAAGAAATACTACCACTAAACATAAACGTGGAAGCAAAATACTACGAGACGGCTTGATCCCCGAAAAGGGGTACGTAGGCAACTCGCTAACCGGCGGGTTCAGCTATCCCCCCCGATTAAAAGAGGGGGGAGTGGGGGGTGCGTATACTCGTATACTCCCACGATTTTCGAAAACTCCGAATTTTCGAAGACTCCCTAATTTTCGAAACTCTTTGCAATC
The DNA here is from genome assembly GCF_000801105.2 of Raphanus sativus. Taxonomy (NCBI): domain Eukaryota; kingdom Viridiplantae; phylum Streptophyta; class Magnoliopsida; order Brassicales; family Brassicaceae; genus Raphanus; species Raphanus sativus. Next base: position 23,613,607 of record NC_079517.1, on the reverse strand, counting down.
AAAACAACAGATCCAGCATCTACCAAAACGATTATCACATCCAAAAAAATATCACCCGAAGATATTTCGCGGTATAGCTAAGCATTTCTTCAAAGAGCCTATAATTCGTTTATAGCATAAGAAAAATTTATTCACAAGCACTGCGAGACGTCGCTTTGTGCTCGAATAAATGTTTCTCAAACAAAAATTACAAACGCCTACAAAACGGCACCATATCGTTGTTGCTGATCACAACAAACGAACTCTAACGTCCTAAACAGACAAGCCACCTAAGGGCAGTCTCTCTTACATCCGACAAGGATAACATAGCGCGCTATACAAGAAATCCAAAACTTTGGTTTAGCACTTCCTAGCGGAAGTAGCTCGATTCGTACCCAGACAAATCGTATAAGCCGATAACACTTTGCTGATTTTAAAACGGTACGAATCATGTTAAAATCACAAACAGGCAAAACGAAAGCCAATTTGTCATCGCAAAGCCTTAGTCTGAGAGTAAACCTAGGTTATGCCCTAAACCCAGCCCTGCTGGTACTTAACATCTCATAGACATAGCATCAACAACCGATGCGAGATCCCAAAATTTGTCTCTTCACTTAAGTCTGTCCGTTTTACAAATTTTCGCGTAAATTTGTAAACCGCGGAAAATCTCGCTTTGCACAATCGGTGGATACGGTGATCGTCTGAGAGGCAGGAATGAGACGACAACTCACACCCTGTCCCTCTAACTTCGATAAACAGAAGTTCTTATAAAAAGCATAATATTTTATAGATTGAGCCGCAAGTTCAATAAACGCCCTCAAGGGGCTGGGATTCAAAGCCACCAACGGCCAGTCCCGAAAACATACATCATGGCCTCATAACGGCCGAAACACAACCAAAATAAAAATCCCTAAAGGGATTGGTAAACCTAGACGCTCTCCAGAGCGCCACCTTCATCCTCAAATTCACCCGAAGTAGGAATGGTCGCATCACCACTGCCTGCCTCATCCTCGACTGCATGGCCCTGATCCTCCGAACCCTCCGAATCTGGAACAAGGGTGCACACGGACTTCAGACCAGCGAGAATCGAGTCAAAGTCCTCTCCGGAAGCCACCCACTCTTCCTTACAAGACATCAGCCTGGTTTCCTCCAAATCAAGGGATGGGGCATCGTCGCCTTTGAACAGCTGGATCTCGCTTAAACTCCCCTCGATCCCCGCCAAAGCCAAGTCCCTCTTACGGACAGCTGTCAGGGACTCGAGCAGGGTGGCCATCTTCGTCAAACGAGCAAAGAAGTCATCACGGGAATCGACGGTCCCATGCAACCTGGGAGCTCCCATCCCCTCGAGACTCTGAACCTTCTGTTGGAGACGACGGACTTCCGAGGACATTTGTTTCTTTTCTTTTTTCATCTTGAGCAATGAACTCGCGGTCTTCCCGAAGTCGCGTTCGAGATCGCCGATTCGGACTTCGAGCTGAGACGTCTGGGCGGCATGGGCATTCTCGATGGTTTGTAACACAGCCTCAGTACGCTTCAAGGCCTCCTGCGGCGACTCCAACTCCTTCGATAGGCGCGTGACTTCCGACCCACAGTCTCCGAGCATCCCATCGATCAACGACACGAACTGTCCACAAAAGAGAGGGTAAGGATCATCGCAAAAGAAAAGAAAGAAAGATATTGTGGATAAACCATGAGCAAACCTTGGAACGGTGCTGCGATAACAATCCCGAAGGCTCACCCTCCTCGCTCTTAGCACACCTCTTCTTTTTCACCGACCCAGTCGCAGGAACAGCCCTTGTGCGTCCCTTAGGTAGCGGTGCGGCACTAGGTGCGAGAAGTCCCAAAACGATCTCCCTCTTCTTTTCCAAATGAGGAGGCATGGATTCTACCGCATCTTCCTGACCGGAGATCACAATCGAAGCGGTAGAGGAGCCTGAGGGACGAGCTTGAACGTCGGGTGTCTGCTCAGGAACAACGGCTCTTTCTACAGGAAGGGGAGCATTGCACGGAACTTCGGACCCGGGTGCTTGGGTAGGAAGCACCGGTAAAGAAGGAATGCTAAGTGCTTCGGCTCGGGCCCGTTTCTCGGCACTACGTCGCGATAACTTGTCCTTGAAAGAACGGAACCCGTCAACGAACGACTGCGTAGCATCAGGAACAGTCGAAGCGGGCGAGGCTTGACTGGCTTCGCCCATCTCGACGTCGGAATGCTTCTTTTCAGGTTGGGAAGAAGACATTTTTTGCTTAAGACATCAAAAGGGGAAGAGGTTGAAAGAGAGAAGTGTGTGAAGAATGAGAAGTGATGAGGTACTACTTATAGGAAATTGAGGATGACATGGATTTCCGCAATAATTTTGATTTTCAACTCATATTTTCCGCCCGCAAAATCGTCTCCGAGTCTTACGGGCTGGGGGGCTAACTGTTGGGGTCAAAAACGGTTATCTCGAAATCAACGGCTAAGATTATTTTTTATCTACGGACTTTCCGCAAAACAATCACTAAAAGGAAAAACGGAAAGAAAACGAGCACGACCACGACATAGCTCTAAGCGCTGGGCATACAGAACGGACGTTCCGTTTTTGCTCGCCGGAATCCCAGACTTACGTTATGGTCGCCGGGCGAGCAGAACGGACATCCCATTTCTGCAAGCCGGGCGCCCAGACATACGTTCTGGTCGCCGGGCTAGCAGAACAGACATCCTGTTTCTGCTTACCGGGCGACCAGACTCACGTTCTGGTCGCCGGGAGCCCACCAGACTTACGTTCTGGTCCCCAGGCGAGCAGAACGGACGTCTTGTTACTGCTCGTCGGGTGCCCAGACTCACGTTCTGGTCACCGGGCGCCCAGACTTACGTTCTGGTCGCCGGGCGAGCAGAATGGACGTCTTGTTTCTGCTCGCCGGGCGACCAGACTCAAGTTCTTGTCGCCGGGCACCCAGACTTACGTTCTGGCCGCCGGGCAAGCAGAACGGATGTCCCGTTTCTGCTCGCCGGGCGACCAGACTCACGTTCTGCTTGCCGGGCGACCAGACTCACGTTCAGCTCGCCGGGCGACCAGACTCACTTTCTGCTCGCCGGGCTGTGGGTCGTTCGGCGAGTACGGTCCATTTTCCTATTCGTTGCATCCTTGCCTGAAGCTTCGTAGTACGAATCTTTAAAATCGATTCATCGTATAAGACAATGGCGGTTATCTCAGAAACACCAATCATCTCAACTATACGAGGAATTGGGGATCTTTCGGAAAGTCAATATCGCAACAAGATTACTTTCTCGGAAAAATCGTAAAGGCATCCGAGGTCTAAAGAACGGCCTGAAAGGGTCCAAACATGGTCGAGCAGCCCATTTACGATTTTTAAAACTAAATTCGAGATAAGTACAACGTTTTGTATTGATCTTCACATAACAAGATAAATGTCAAGTTTCCCGAAGATAAATGTAAAGATTCCTGATAAGCATGAAAGATCGATGAAAATAGAAAAGCCCGATTCGCGAAAGAATTGGTCCAAAGGGAGAATAGAACGTCTTAAGAGGAGTATATAAAGAAGCTTGGGGAAAGGAGCAGAGGCATCAGAGCAAATCCGAGATTTAGAGACTTAGAGAATTCCTGTTAGCTTAGAGAACTTAGGGTTTAGGTGGTTAGACTAGCAAGGCAAGGCTTAGGACGTTTTGCCGCCAGCAGCTCTATATTTTCTGTCGCAGCATATCTCTTCTCTTTTTCGGAGAAACTCTGTATTCGTATCATTCAATTAATAAAACGCCTTCGAGCGACTTTCAATTTACGATTTGTTGTCTGTCTATCTTTTTCGATTTCGTGTGGTTACGCAGAGAATCCGGACTTTCAGGGAAAAGCGGGTTATCTTGACCTTCCTCCATATTTTACTTAGTAAAAATTGACAGTGCGAATTTTTGTTCCCTTAATCTCCCTCTCTCTCGAACTCTTGATCTTTTAAGCCCTTCGGGATTTTTTTGTTGTTTCGCCCTTCGGGGCTTTGTTTTCAAACCTCAGGCCTTCGTGCCTTAAAACTTTTTAAGTACTGGCTCTCGGGGGCCTTAGACTTTAATCTATTTTATTATGCTTCCATCTTTCGTCTTGAGTAGCATAGAGTCGTCTTGCTTGTGCTTTTAAGAAAGGGGAATTCTTTATCGCGGGTTATGGCCGAAGGCCGGCCATAACCTTAATCAAATCAGGCAGGATCTTAGGGGCTGATGTTAGTCTTGCCCTTGGGATCACACTACTCCGGGTTTCAAAGGAATCAGGGCCTGAGTCCTGCTGCCATACTGATAGCCTAGGGGTTTAGTCCTCGTCGAATTAATCCCGTATCTAGGTAGGCATGCAGATTTGTAGGAAGGGATGGACCCTTAAAAGGGCTGGAACCTTGTAAGAATTGTCCCCATATGAGGGCCGGACCCCTGTAAGGGTTGACCTCTTGGGAAGATATCAGTGTCTAGGACCTGGATCCTGTTAGTTAAACTGACTGAACCCTGAAATGATTAGAAAAGTGTTAGACCTTGTAATCCATTATTAAAAACCTGAGTTTTAGTTTTGGAATGAAAGATCCTTGCTTAGAACCCTAGAGTTTTAGCTTGGTTTAAACCCTGGGGCTCTTGAGCCCTACAACCCGGAAGTTCTTAAGGCCTTGAACCCTGAGGTCCCTTACCTAGGCCCGGAGGCCGTTTTATTGAACCCGAAGGTTTGCTCATTGAACCATGAGGTTTCTGAGTGTTGGGGTTTAATCTTTAGATCCGGGGACTGTGACTAAACCCGATGGATACCTCGAACCCGGAGGTTGATTCTTTTGAACCCTGAGGTTCTTGGCAATCCCGAAGTTTGGTATTTGGATTCAAAGATCTTTGATCAACTCTTAGGTGATCTTGAATCCGGAGATTCCTCAAGACCCGGAGGCTGTATTGAACCCTGAGGCTCTTTTATAGACCTGGAGGTCGTCCTGAACCCGGAGGTTGTTATATAGACCCTGAGGCCGTACTGAACCCGGAGGTTCGTCATAGACATTGAGGCCGTATGCGTTATGGGAGGTTTGTGATCGTATTCTTCTCCCCATGGGGGAACCACTACCGATCTGTTATTGAGAAACCGTACTCCGCCACCCGGAGGTATAGGCCACTCTCGTGAATCTCAATGCTGCACTCTACCTTTCTGCAGAAAAGGTCACGCTCAGACTTACTGGTCTGGTGTGGGCCTGCCCCGCGGAGCGACTTCACACCAGACACACTACTTTCCACGTCTGGATAAGTATTAAATTTTGGTGCTAACCGGTATTTTCGCACATTTGCTCCCTGCATATCAGCCGTCAGCATCTGATTACAGTACTTTGCAGTGTACGTCATGCCCCCTGCGTGTATTTAGCTTGTAGCGTCTTTAACACAGGGTTTGGGTAGCACTAGTACGGTGGTCCCCACGTAACTTTTGGAATTATAGCCTTTACGCAGGGCCCGAGGTGCAGACAATGTAATAGGGTTGATCAGACCTGTTCCTTATATGTCGTGCACCCATGTGAGTAGTCTCACTAGTACATATAGGATTTGCTAAGATCTAAGGTCCCTTAGGGCCTGACCTAGCTAGTATGCCCCTTTAAGTACATTGGAGTTCCTATAACCTCTTTAGCCGTAACTAATAATGTATTTTATAAGCTTAGTCCGGAGACGTTATCGCATACATAGGAGTAGGAAACCAGTGTACTTAAATATATCATAATAATAGTAGTAGTATATATAGCTTGATCATGGGACCTTACTTTAGAAGTGATAGAATTTGAGGTGCAAGACGTTCCAGCAGTTGGGTTGGACCTTACCGTCGCTGTCTTCCAGCTTATAGGCTCCTGCCCCTTGCACCTCTATTACCTTATAGGGACCTTCCCATCCAGGAGCGAGTTTTCCGGCTATTTGTCCCTTGAATGGTCACAGACTCGCCTTAGGACCCAATCCCCTTTCTGGAAGGTTCTAGCTCTGACCTTCTTGTTGTAGCTCTTGCCTACTTTCAACGGGTAGGACGCATTAGGCGGGCCGCCTCCCTCTTTTCATCGAGTAGGTCTACACTCAGGGACATTAGCTCGTTATTCTCCTCCTGGGAGAGGAATTCCGAGACCGCAGTCCTTACGTGCACCTCTGTGGGTATCACCGCTTCAGCACCATAGACAAGTGAGAAGGGAGTCTCCTGGGCAGCCGTCTTCGGGGTTGTCCGATAGGCCCAGAGTACTCCATGTAGCTCTTCTGCCCATCGCCCATGGGCATCTTCTAGGTGCTTCTTGAGCATATTCACCACTGTCTTATTAGTGGATTCGGCTTGACCGTTAGATTGGGGATGTCGTGGTGCTGAATAGGAAAGCTTGATGTTCCAGTCCTTGCAGAACTTTCGGAAGTTGTAGCTCGTGAACTGGGGTCCATTGTCATGTCCCTAGTTCTAGATAAGGCCATCAGGACGGGCCATGGTACAAGGAGATGCACCAGTCAGGTCATATGATCTAAAGACAAGCGTATCATGGTCCTAAGAGAAGGTTAAGTGCATCAGATGGCTGAGACTTGAGCAAGATAAGAAAGAAAGAAGCTAAAGAGAGCTGGACGAGTGGTCCGGAAGCTGGACAAGGTCCAGAGGCAGCTCATCCAGTTAAGTGGAGCTGGAAGGGAGTTCACACAGTCTGAGCTAGCTCACTGGAGCAGGAGGAGTAGCTCACTCAGCTAAGGCAGCTAGCACTCAGCTCATCTCAGCTGAATGGAGTGTTGGAGTCTTGGCCGGTTATTGCGGACCATGGGTGGTTATGGTCCGGAGGATGGACATGGGGGTCCGATGGGTCTGTGAGGCTTTGGCAAGTAAGCTATGCATGTGGTCAAGCTATTGGGCCAGAGATCGATCAGCCCAAACGCGGAGAAGAGCAGTTGATGAGCGGTTGGACGGTTTGGCCGAAGAGGTGTAACCGCATGTGTCCCATCGACAGACCAATCCTAGCATCTGTTCGCCCAAGAGCAGTTGCAAGCCCTTCTCCTATAAATATAGGTCCCTCCTGTCGACATTAATCATCAGAAACCGAAGGGGAAACTCTGCCCAATTCTTTACAGAATCAAAGAGAGAAAAGAGAAGAGTTGGCCGCGAAGTCCGTGTGAAGACTTGGTGATTCCGGTGGGTTCTAGCCGTGGGCAAATGATACTTGATCGGAAATGGATACTAGGCAGAAGGATAAGGCTGTGGAGAAGAGTTTGGGGACTTCCGAGCACACACCTAAGGTACAGGATGCTAACCAAGTGGTATCGCCCAAGACCATTGATCCGGATGGCTTGGCCGATTGATCCATGTGTTGATGGTTGCATCTATTACTCTTTTCCTGTCAATATATCTCTTCTCTATCATATTATGGAAGTATCTGTGGGTTCAGACTCATGGACACGCCACCAAGCCTTGGTTAGATCAGAGTAATCTCTCCATGGCCTTGGTTGGGAATGTGTGGTCAGATCTTATGGTTCCCATGGGAGTTTTTAGGATCCAACTGCAAATATCTCTTAATGGGTATTTATCATGAATTATCATGGTGAAAGATTAGTTTTATCTCAATGATAGAGGGTGTCAGTTATGGCCATATGGGCTGTTAATGGGCGAAATCAGTATGATCGAGGACAGTTATGAGAAGTCTGACTTGACCATTCTCTTAGTTATGAATTATCATGAATTTTATTTAGTTTTTGGACATGTATCTGAAAGGGGCCACTTTTGGCCAAATTAGGCTAAGTATTCGAACCATGCTTAGGTTGATGTTTGCTAGGGTATCGGACTGTGATTCTTATGCATATGTGTTGTGGGTTTTGATTTCAGGTCCTGACAGGGATCGTGGTAAGGCTAAGGAGCCATGAAGACTTTGGCCGTGTGGGATGTGTGATGTAGTGATAGTTTGTTACATTGGATTTATGCAATACAAGAAAAATGGCTCTTATTAGCGGACGAAAAATGCTATATATCGAGACGATACGGTTTATGAAGCGCTGTATCATCGCCCATCATAATAGGTCAAGCACTTTAGATAGCGGTTTTTTGTGATGCTATCTTTTGTTCCGCTACGATAGCTCTTTTCTATCTGCAATTAAATATTCTTTAATAGCGTATAATTTTTGTTATTATTTCTATTATAAAAAATAAAATAAAAATAAAAATAAAATTAAAAACATAATTAAATTTTAAAATCGTTTATATAATTTTTTATTAAATAAAATAATTTATAATTAAACTGGTTTACCATAAAAATATGATTTACAAATTAAAAATATTAAACCAAATAAATCTAAAACCTAAACAAAGATTAAACCTAATTACTATCTAAACCTATCCCCCAGCCGCACATCCACCTTCGCCATCTTCTTCATCTTCTGACCATCCAGCCATTATTAACTAAACCTTAATCTAAATCTAATCGACTCTTCAGCCACCATCTCCATCTTCACAAAGCTTCAGCCACCGTCCATGAACCACCAACATGTTTAAGGTGAGTTTGGTCAATAACGAGGAAAAGAACTCAAGAGTGGGACGAACAGAGACGTTTTATTATAGTCGGAATAACGAGGGTACAAGAGTAAGAAAGCCGGCTAGTCGGTGCTCGGAGAGCCTCTAGCCGGAAGTACAAGAGAGCGGCGAGATACAAAAGAGAGTAATGGAAACCTTAATCTAGCCGCAATTCTGTGTGTCAAAGTGGTGATACCCCTTTCTTCCTGTCCTCAACTCCTTATATAGTCTCTTAGGTCGGTTGCCTTTAACCTAATTCGTTGTCTTTCTTGTGGGCCTTTGGCCTGCAAGGCCTGGTTAGATCCACTGTTCGGCCCGAGCAGCCGAGTCCCGGCTTCCGAGCCGATCCTTTCCCAATCAGTAGTAATGGGCCCTCTGTTCGCTGGGCTTGGTGGATGGTTACAATCCATCCCCAACACTAAGTCCCCCCTAGTTCGTTGTGGAGTCGAGTAAGCGATCGCAACGAATTAGTTAGTTAGGGCTCGAAGAACAGGAGGTCCGATTTTGGTTCCTTAATTTTGCCTGGATCGCTCTGTGGAGCGATTATTTGGATCTACTACCGAGAGTAACCGATCTGTCGTTTGCTCGGTATCTCGGACAGAAATCCTTCTAAATCGATAAATCGATTACGTTTGGTTTGTGATGTGACATCGAACCGTCGCCGGTTTTCGATCGAGAAGCCGAAACATTGCTAGGGTTTTCGTCGAGAAGACGAACCGTCGCTTTTGAGGGCGACACGCGAGCCCACCGACAGGCCCAATTAGGCCCGCTTAGGGTTAATGATGGCGCCTCGTGGGAAGCGCATCCCACCCTCTATAAATAAGAGATATCTTTCGAGATCTCTCATTCTTCTCTCAGTTATCAGGTACTTTCTCTCTCTATCCTTTTCTCTCTCTAGCTTCTGCTCTCTGACTGCGAACATGTTTGGTTCCGATAGCGATCTAGAGACAGTCCGCGGATCTGACGGTAGCACAGAGGCGGCTCATCGCGAGGCGATGATGGATACGGAGAACATGAGTCGGGAGCAGCGTTTACACGTCTCGGAATCGATGGTCGAGACTCGTGGGGACGATGATGGCCATGATTAGACTAATGAGTCGATGGTTCCTATCTGGTTTTACTCGGAAGGTATCTTTGAGGATCAGCGCAGACTCGGTCCGAAACGAGTTTGTGCCTCTGTAGTTGAACGGCAAGACTGACCGAATATCGAGCCGACATGGTCCACTTTCGAGTCGGTGTCGAAACTTCTGCGGAGTCGTAAAGCAACTGGGGTTAAGTTCATAATCCCAAGGAAGGATCAAAGGCCTTGGTCTCCTCCAAAGGGATATCAGTGCGTGTACGAGTCATATTTCAAAGGGGACACGAAGCTGTGGTTTCCGATTCCACGACTCATCACCGCCTACACGATGCGCCGAGGAGCTGCTCTTAGTCAGTTACTAAATGGCGCTTGGCGACTAGCGGTCGCATTGGTGGTCATCGGGGCGGAGGCCGGTGTCGCCCGGCTATTCTGGAATCATCATAACAGAAAGTGGTATAGCTTCTTCCTCATAACTTCTATGAGATTTATTAAAATTCTTGGTGATTATACTCTGATTAATGGTTTCAAATCAAGCTTCTTACATCTTGGTTCATCCTGGTTTGATAAGAATCATGAAGATATTACCATATGTTAGAACAGGGTAATCTGGAATCATTTGAATAGAAATTGGGATAGCTTCTTCCTCATAACTACTATGATATTTGTTCAACTTCTTGGTGATTCTATACTGATTAATTTTTTCAAATCAAGCCTCTTACATCTTGGTTCATCCTGGTATGATAAGAATCATGAAGATATTACCATATGTCCGAATAGGGTAATCTGGAATCATCTGAATAGAAAGTGGGATAGCTTCTTCCTCTTAACTCCTATGAGATTTATTAAACTTACTGGTGATTCTATACTGATTAATGGTTTTAAATCAAGCTTCTTACATCTCTGTTTATCCTGGTTTGACGAGAATCATGAAGATATTGTCATATGCCCGAAAAGGGTAATCTGGAATCATCTGAATAGAAAGTGAGATAACTACTTCCTCATAACTCCTATGAGATTTATTTAACTTTCTGGTTATTCTATATTTATTAATGGTTTCAAATAGATCTTCTTACATCTTTGTTCCTTCTGGTTTGATAAGAATCATGAAGATATTACCATATGTCCGAACAGGGTAATCTGGAATCATCTGAATAGAGAGTGGGATAGCTTCTTCCTCATAACTCCTATGAGATTTATTCAACTTCCTGGTGATTCTATACTGATTAATGGTTTCAAATCAAGCTTCTTACATCTTGGTTCATCCTGGTTTGATAAGAATCATGAATATATTGCCATATGTCTGAACATGCTAATCTGGAATCATCAGAATAGAAAGTGGGATAGGTTCTTCCTATAAACTCCTATGAGATTTATTCAAATTCCTGGTGATTCTATACTGATTAATGGTTTCAAATAAAGCTTCTTACATCTTGGGTCCTCCTGGTCTGACAAGAATCATGGAGATATTACCATATGTCCGAACAGGGTAATCTGGAATCATCTGAATAGAAAGTGGGATAGCTACTTCCTCATAATTCCTATGAGATTTATTCAACTTCCTGGTGATTCTATACTGATTAATGGTTTCAAATCAAGCTTCTTACATCTTGGTTCCTTCTGGTTTGAAAAGAATCATGAACATATTGCCATATGTCCGAAAAGGCTAATCTGGAATCATCTGAATAGAAAGTGGGATAGCTTCTTCCTCATAACTCCTACGAGATTTATTCAACTTCCTGGGGATAATATATTTATTAATGGTTTCAAATAGATCTTCTTATATCTTGGTTCCTTCTGGTTTGATAAAAATCATGAAGTTATTGCCATATGTCCGAACAGCCTAATCTGGAATCATCAGAATAGAAAGTGGGATACCTTCTTCCTCATAACTCCTATGAGATTTATTCAACTTCCTGGTGATTCTATGCTGATTAATTGTTTCAAATCAAGCTTCTTGCATCTTGGTTCATCCTGGTTTGATAAGAATCATGAAGATTTTACCATATGTCGGAAAAGGCTAATCTAGATTCATCAAAATAGAAAGTGGGATAGCTTCTTCCTCATAACTCCTATTAGATTTATTCAACTTCCTGGTGATTCTATACTGTTTAATGGTTTCAAATCAAGATCTTACTTCTTGGTTGCTTCTGGTTTGATAAGAATCATGAAGATATTGCCATATGTTCGAACATGCTATTCTGGAATCTTCACAATAGAAAGTGGGATAGCTTATTCCTCATAACTCCTATGAGATTTATTAAACTTCCTGGTGATTCTATACTGATTAATGGTTTCAAATCAAGCTTCTTACATCTTGGTTCCCCCTGGTTTAACAAGGATCATGGAGATATTACCATATGTCCGAAAATGGTAATCTGGAATCATCTGAATAAAAAGTGGGATAGCTACATTCTCATAATTCCTATGAGATTTATTCAACTTCCTGGTGATTCTATACTGATTAATGGTTTCAAATCAAGCTTCTTACTTCTTGGTTCCTCCTGGTTTGACAAGAATCTTGGAGATATTACCATATGTCCGAACAGGGTAATCTGGAATTATCTGAATAGAAAGTGGGATAGCTTCTTCCTCATAACTCCTATGACATTTATTAAACTTCCTGGAGATAATATATTTATTAATGGTTTCAAATAGAGCTTCTTACATCTTTGTTCCTTCTGGTTTGATTAGAATCATGAAGATATTGCCATATATCCGAACATGCTAATCTGGAATCATTAGGATAGAAAGTGGGATAGCTTCTTCCTCATAACTCCTATATTTATTCAACTTCCTGGTGATTCTATACTGATTAATTGTTTCAAATCAAGCTTCTTACATCTTGGTTCATCCTGGTTTCATAAGAATCGTGAAGATATTACCGTATGTCGGAACATGCTAATCTAGAATCATTTGAATAGAAAGTGGGATAACTTCTTCCTCATAACTCCTATGAGATTTATTCAACTTCCTGGTGATTCTATACTGATTAATGGTTTCAAATCAAGATCTTACTTCTTGGTTCCTTCTGGTTTGATAAGAATCATGAAGATATTCCCATATGTGTGAACAGGATAATCTGGAATCTTCAGAATAGAAAGTGGGATAGCTTTTTCTTCATAACTCCTATGAGATTTATTCAACTTCCTGGTGATTCTATACTGATTAATGGTTTCAAATCAAGCTTCTTACATCTTGGTTCATCTTGGTTTGATAAGAATCATTAAGATATTACCATATGTCCGAACAGGCTAATCTGGAATCATCTGAATAGAAAGTGGGATAGTTTCTTCCTCATAACTCCTATGAGATTTATTCAACTTTGTGGTGATTCTATACTGATTAATGGTTTCAAATCAAGCTTCTTACATCTTGGTTCATCCTGGTTTGATAAGATTCATGAAGATATTACCATATGTCCGAACAGGGTAATATGGAATCATCTGAATAGAAAGTGGTATATCTTCTTCCGCATAACTCCTATGAGATTTATTTAGCTTCCTGGTGATTCTATACTGATTAATGGTTTCAAATAAAGCTTCTTACATCTTGTTCATCGTGGTTTGATAAGAATCATGAAGATATTACCATATGTCAGAATATGAAAACCGAAATTCACACCGTTGATTTTAATAAATAAAAACGGAGGAAAGCCAAGTTAACCCGAATTTCCCTGAAGGTCTGGATTCTCTGCGATAGCCAACCACAAATGATCGAACAAATGCGGAAAATATAGAAAGATAACAAAACGAGTTTTAAGGAAAGTATATCTTTATTTCGAATTCGCGTAAGAGCGTTGCGATGATTACAAAATGTTGTAAAAGCTTTGACCGCGAGAACTGTCGGTGATTTTCCTAGTTCTAACTGCCTGAAAACCTTAAACCTAATCTAGTCGCAGCTCGATAACAAAAGACGAAAAAGATACGAAAAAGGTTTAGTTAAGATTTGGGACTGGACCTTAAGAAAGGCTGCCTACGTACCCCTTTCGAGGATCAAGTCGGACGTAGTTCAGTTAGAAAGAATTGAACAAGAGATCGAACTGCCTGGCGGAGTTCGTCTAGTATGAGCGTTGGTCATAGAAACAGGCATGTCGAGAATAATGCCTAGGGTTTCTATGTGCGGAACTCTAAGTAAAAGAATTGTTAGATCCTTCCGTGAGGAACAGAAGTCTGCGGACTAGATGAAAATAGAACGAGAGGCGGCCAGACGTTCTAGATCCTTCCTTGCTAGTATAACCACCTAAGTTCTAAGTTCTCTAAGTCTAAAATCTCGGATCTGCTTTCTCAATTTTCGGATCCCTTTCTCTTCTGCTCCAGCCCTCCTTATATACATGTCTAGGTCGGTGGCCTTTCTACTCTTTCACCTTTGGCCCAAGTTTATCTCTTTTCGAGAATATTCCATTTTTCGTCGATCTTCATAATTATCTTCGAACTTATACATTTATCCTCGGAAACTTGACATTTATCCTATTTTTGGGAAATAGAATAAACCACCATAGCTTCATTGGGCCTGAATCCTTAAAATCGTAAGTGAGACCGTGGGCATGTTTCAAGCCTTTGAACATTTATACGATTTCTCGGAAAGATTGTCTTTCTTCGTAAACCAAATCGTATAGCTTAAAGAATCGATGTTCAAGTCGATTGTTCTTGTTTTACACAATACACTTTACGAGAAAACCAACCTTCTCAGTTTTAGTCGTAAAACTTGGATGATAACTTCAATCGAGACGAACCGAGAGACACTATGTCCGTAGCTGAGATGACACGACAATACCAAAGTATACAGAAGTCACGGGAATTGATCTAAGTTTGGACAGGCCGAATGCAAAGGAATCTGCCTTGGAACTTCAAAGAGACCGTTCTCTCAAACCGTGAGGAACCAGAAAACGATCAAGATATCAAATCAAAGCCCTCGCCGAAACGAATCCGTTAGTGGGCGCAGCCGCCAGCGCCCGGAGCCATGACACGGGTCCAGCCGCCAGCGCCCGGGGCCGTGACGCGGGTCCAGCCGCGGTGCCCGGGCCGTGATGCGGGTCCAGCGTCCGGTGCCAGGGCCGTGGCTCGGATCCAGCCGACGGCGCGCAGGGCCGTGGCGTGCGTCTTGTTTCTTTCGTAAAATCTCAACGGAAACTTCGATTGAGGCGAAACGAAAGCCATTTTGATCTAGAATCAAAGGAGAACAAAGTTAGCTTGCCCTAGGTCAAGTGACATGGACGAGCTGACCCTCACGATGGTTGCTGGCGCCGGGCGTTTGCAACCGAGACAGTGACTTATGTTTCCTTCGTAAAGTCTCAACGGAAACTCCGATTGAGGCGAAACGAAAGCCATTTTGATCTAGACTCAAAGGAGAACAAAGTGAGCTTTTACTTGGGAGAACTGTGAAGACTGATCTCACCCCATGGCGAGTTGACCTGTAAGACCAAGCTCCAACCTCTTTTCGTTTTGCCGTTTGTTTCCCGAGAGTTGTACGTTGAAATAGATTGGATATTCTAATTTGAGGACGACGTCATATAAACTTCTTTTCAAATTATACGGGACTTTTTATTCCGAGAAATACTTTCCGCGGACTTTCAGACATTGATTTCCTTGTGACCGATTTTGACCCCAACAGTTAGCCCCCAGCTCGTTAGAACTTTTGTGATGTTCTTGCGAGCGGTAAGACTTGTTAGGTAAGTTGTGGGAACCGAAATTCGTACTGTCGATTTTAGTGAATAATAAACTGAGGAAATTTAAGTAAACCTAACTTTCCCTGAAGGTCTCGGATATCTGCAGGGCCACGCAAAGACAATCAATATATCGAGAAGTTCGTATTAAAATCGTAAGGGAAAAAGAAAAGATCAAAGATGATCTTATTTCCGAATTCGCGTTTGAGCGTTTGGACAACAGGTAAAGACGTCGGCTACGAGATCGGTCGGTCAGTTCGCTAGTCTAGCAACCTAAATCTAACCTAGTTGAGTCGCAGCTCGCTAGTAAAAACGGAAATAAAAATGCCTAAGTTGCTCTAGAGAAATTTTGATTATGTTCCCTCTGCTCCTTGCCCCAAGCTTTCTTATATACTCCTCCTTAAGACGGTCTATCCTCCCTTTGGGCCAGATCTCTCGCGAATCGCGCTTTTCCATTTTCGTCGATCTTCATGTCTATCGGGAAACTTCACATTTATCTTCGGAAAACTTGACATTTATCTTTTTGAAACTTGACATTTATCTTGTTATGTAAAGATAAACACAAACCGTCATACTTATCTCGAATTAGATTTAAAAAATCGTAAAAGGGCCGTTTGGTCGTGTACGTGATATCAATTTTCCGAAAGATCCCCAATTCCTCGTATAGTTGAGATGATTGGTGTTTTAAGATAACCGCCATCGTTTTATACGATGAATTGAAATCTTTCCGTTAATCGAACATTTCGTGGTTTTCCGAATCTTCCTCGACGATTCCGATCGAAACGGAACAGGAGTCTTACGTTCATGATTTTAAAGATTCGTACTGCGAAGCTTCAAGCAAGGATGCAAAGTATAGACTGGACTAGTGCCATGACGTTTATACGAAGAATTGGCCGTACTCGCCGAACGACCAGCAGCCCGGCGAGTAGAACGTGAGTCTGGTCGCCCGGTGAGCAGAACGCAAGTCTGGTTGCTCTGCGAGCAGAACGCGAGTCTGGTCGCCCGGCGAGCAGAACGCGAGTCTGCTCGGCCGGCGAGCCGAACGCGAGTCTGCTCGCCCGGCGAGCAGAAACGGGACGTCCATTCTGCTCGCCCGGCGACAAGAACGTAAGCCTGGGCGCCCGGCGAGCAGAACGCGAGTCTGGTCGCCCGGCGACCAGAACGTAACTCTGGGCGCCCGGCGACCAGAACGTGAGTCTGGTCGTCCTCGCCCGGCGAGCAGAAACGGGACGTCCGTTCTCCTCGCCCGGCGACCAGAACGTAAAGGCTGGGCGCCCGGCGACCAGAACTCTAGTCTGGTCGCCCGGCAGAAACGGGACGTCCGTTCTGCTCGCCGGCGACCAGAACGTAAGCCTGGGCGCCCGGCGAGCAGAACGCGAGTTTGGTCGCCCGACGAGCAGAAACGACTGTCCGTCTTGACGCCCGGCGGCCAGAACGTAGGTCTGGGCGCCTGGCGAGCAGAACGCGAGTCTGGTCGCCTGGCGCACATTCCTCAGGTGTCTTGTTTCGGTTATCCGTTCTCTCGATACCATTTGGTTTTTCCGAGAACTTTCGGGCATCGATTTTTTCTTGACCGATTTTGACCCCAACAGTTAGCCCCCCAGCTAGCTAGGAACCGTGGTGGGCTAGGTTCTAGCTTGCGCTATAGCTCGTTAGGGAAGTGCGGAGATGTAATCGTTGCCGAAAGTCGGAGTAAATAGTAAAAAAAAATTGCCTATAAAGATGGAGTAAGAATTTTTATGATTCTCACTTTATCCAAGATCTTTACACTCAAAGAATTTTCCAACAATCCCATTCTTGAGAATCCTCTCCTTTCTTTCAAAGAAAAAGATGTCTACAAGATCAAAATCTTCTAGGAAGAATTCTTCTTTCCACTCGTCTTTGGACGATCCCCCGGCAAATGAAGTGATCAGCCCAAAAAACGAATTTGTGGTCGAGGAAGACGAGAGGGAGGCATATTGCAATGCTCTTGGTGTCTCGTCTCCGCCTCAGCGAGAGAACTCCGTTCCAAAACGTCCTCCGAGGGTGCCCGGTGCGTCATTCACGCCAAGGGCGGTTCTTCCCGAGTATCTCACGACCCTTCGGAACTTCTGCCAAGTTCCGAATGGAGTTACGTTCCGAATCCCGGTTGGTAATGAAAGCGCGAGGAATCCCCCGCCAGGTTTCTTTACTTGCTATGAGGCCTATTTGTCATACTGCCGCATGTGGTTCCCGATACCCGACACCATCGTCCGTGCCCTTCACCGTTTCAGACTCTCGATGGGCCAGCTGAACGTTCTAGCCATGGAGAGCTGGCTTGGCGTGGTGATCTTAAGCTACTAATTGGGGATGGATCTCGGCCCTGGCGACTTTGAGGAGTTCTGGACTACCAAACCAACGACGGTTGAGGGTTTTTATTCTATTAAGTCAAGGAACGATCTGATGATAGTCCAAGGGACTACTTCGAACCCCAAGGACTGGTTCGAGCGTTTCTTCTTTGTCAAGATAGACGAGGAATCCGTTGAAGGAAGCTGCCTCGATTTACTCCCTCGGGAATGGCACTATATTCGCGGTAATATGACTACTTTTGCTTTATGTTTCGTCGCGCACATTTTTTTTAGTTTGGGAAGAAATAACGAATTATTTCATGCAGCGAGCAACCCTTTTCCGGAGACTCCCAACGATCTTTACGCTAAGCGAGATCTTCTTCGGTCAAGGCCATCTTCCTAGAACTCCTTCACTCTTGAACGGATCCAAAGCGCAGTCGAGCTCCATCGGGCGCAAGGTGCTTTCCGGCCTCTTGATAATGTTGAGCAGGTTGCCGACTTATCTACTCAGAGGCGGAAGAATAGGTCTCGGAAGGGTAAAAGTGTTGCCTCCGAAGCTACCTCGGGAGATCACCCGCTGCCGGGATGGAATCCTGGTTTCGCTCCAGAAGGAACTAGTGTGGTCCCTCCCCCTGGTGATTTTTTCGATAACCTCCCTCCCGCGTTTACATCCGACGAGTCGTTGGACAATGAAGCTAGGAGGAAAGTCACTGGCGACGGATCTCGCCTAATCAACGAGGTTTATCCTTTGATCTTTGATCGTATCTTTGTAATTATGCGTACGTCTCTTTGATCTTAAATTCTTGCAGGGGATGAGAGTATGGGGCGCGTCGATCGAAGGAAACTTCCGAGCAGCGCAACTGTCTCGCTTCAAGGCCGAGGAGGCCAAGAGGGAACTTTTCCGGTACCGGCAGGAGGTTGAAGAGCAAAACCGTAAACAGGCCGAACTTCACTCTAGAGCCCTCATAAGTGCGGAAAGGAAAGGAATGATAATGGTTGCTGCTGAGATGAGGCGGAGGGCCGGAATTTTTGCCACTGAGTTCGAGAGCCTCAAGGAAGCTCAGGAATTCGTGGGTGACTTCCGCGAGTGCCGAGGCTCGGTTGGTACCCTTCACAAGACTCAGGGCAAGGACTTCTCCTTTCCCACCAAGGTCGCCGAGATGAATGTTCTCATGAGGGACTGTGCGGACGCTCAATCCTTGGTTCCTCCGATTGAGGGAATGGTCCAAAAGCTCTGGGATCCTATCGAGGTTTCGGAGGATACGGTGGAAACGGGCGCAGGCCGAGAGGCCCGGGGCGGAGACGAAGAGGTAGATCAGCCCGCTGACCAGTTCGGGATTTCCCTCTCCGGGTATTGTGAATTAGATTTCGATTTCTGAAGTCTTCTGGGATTATATCCCTTTTATTGTGTTTCCTGTGTGCTAGGCCGAGTGTGGCCGTTTATCTGTTTTATGCCGCGACCGTAGGAGGTCGCGTAACTTTATGTATTTCGGGACTGGCTGCTTGTGGCTTTGAATCCCTGCCGCTTTTGCGGCTTTTATGAAGCCGCGGAAACGGAACGGGAGTCTTATGTTCATGATTTTAAAGATTTGTACTGCTTCAAGCAAATATGCAAAGTATAGACTAGACTAGTGCCAGGACAGTTATACGAAGAATTGGCCGTACTCGCCCAGCGAGAAGAACGTGAGTCTGGTCGCCCGGCGAGAAGAACGCAATTCGTGTCGCCCGGCGAGCAAAATGCGAGTCTGGTCGCCCGGCGAGCAGAACGCGAGTCTGGTCGCCCGGCGAGCAGAACGCGAGTCTGGTCGCCCGGCGAGCAGAACGCGAGTCTGGTCGCCCGGCGAGCAGAACGCGATTCTGGTCGCCCGGCTAGCAGAACGCGAGTCTGCTCTCCCGGCGAGCAGAAATGGGACGTCTGTTCTCCTCGCCCGGCGAGCAGAACGCGAGTCTTGTTGCCTGGCGAGTAGAAACAGGACGTCTGTTCTCCTCGCCCGGCGAGCAGAACGCGAGTCTTGTCGCCCGGCGAGTAGAAACAGGACGTCTGTTCTGCTCGCCCGTGGACGAGAACGTAAGCCTGGGCGCCCGGCGAGCAGAACGCGAGTCTGGTCGCCCGCTAGCGGAAACAGGACGTCCGTTCTGCTCGCCCGGCGACCAGAACGTAAGTTTGGGCCCCCGTCGACCAGAACGTAAGTTTGGGCCCCCGTCGACCAGAACGCGAGTCTGGTCGCCCGTCGAGTAGAAACGGGACGTCCGTTCTGGT
The DNA here is from genome assembly GCF_000801105.2 of Raphanus sativus. Taxonomy (NCBI): domain Eukaryota; kingdom Viridiplantae; phylum Streptophyta; class Magnoliopsida; order Brassicales; family Brassicaceae; genus Raphanus; species Raphanus sativus. The sequence continues at coordinate 23,593,824 of NC_079517.1, read as the reverse complement.
CGCCCGACGACCAGAACGTAAGTCTGAGCGCCCGGCGACCAGAACGTGAGTCTGGTCACCCGGCGAGCGAATACGGGACGTCCGTTCTGCTCGCCCGGCGACCAGAACGTAAGGCTGGCCGCCCGGCGTCCAGAACGCTAGTCTGGTCGCTCGGCAAGTAGAAACGGGACGTCTGTTCTGCTCGCCCGGCGACCAGAACTTAAGCATGGGCGCCCGGCGAGCAGAACGCGAGTTTGGTCGCCCAGCGAGCAGAAACGGGCTGTCCGTCTTGACGCCCGGCGACCAGAACGTAGGTCTGGGCGCCTGGCGAGCAGAACGCGAGTCTGGTCGCCTGGCGCACGTTCCTCGGGTGTCTTGTTTCAGTTATCCTTTCTCTCGGTTATTCGAAGTTTTGAATACCATTTGGTTTTTCCGAGGACTTTTGGGCCTCGATTTTGTCTTGACCGATTTTGACCCCAACATAAGTTAGGTGGGATTAATGGTTGAAAAGCTCCGTGGAAAGTCGTAAGATTGGTGGCCGCGCCTTTCAATGGCTGCCTACGTACCCTTGTTGTAGGGATCAAGCCTTTCGTAGTTCGTTTTGGAGCTTAAGACCCTTATGACCTGTTTCCCAGCGAGACATTATCGTCTAGTTATGTGTAGTGTAGAGAATTTCGAGCATGTTGATGTCGATGGTATTTCATATTGGACCTTTGTCGGCCACAAGAGTAGCCTCGGAGGCTGTTTACTTTGGCCAAGTTTGGCCTGCTAAAAATATTTTGCTCAATTCTATAAAACCATGGTTTTTATAAAGTTGAAAGAAGTTCTGTTTATCAAAGTTAGAGGGACAGGGTGTGAGTTGTCGTCTCATTCCGGACTCTCAGATGATCACCGTATCCATCGATTGTACAAAGCGAGATTTTCGCGGTTTACTGATCTACGTGAAGGTTCCCGAAACGGATAGACTGAAGTGAAGAGACAAGTTTTGTGATCTCGTATCGGGTGTTGATACTATGTCTGTGAGATGTTAAGTACCAGCAAGGCTGGGTTTAGGGCAAGACCTAGGTTTAGTCTCGGACTGAGGCTTTGCAATGATAAATCGGCTTTCGTTTTGCCTGTTTGCAATTTTAACCTAACTCGTACCGTTTTCAAATTCGCGAAGTGTTATCGGCTTATATGATTTGTCTGGGTACGAATCGAGCGTCTTCTGTTAGGAAGTGCTAATCGAAATATCGGTTTTCTTGTATAGCGAGCTATGTTATCCTTGTCGGATGTAAGAGAGCCTACCCTTTTAAAGGGGGTTATTGTCTGTTTAGGACGTTAAAGTTTGTTTGTTGTGATCAGCAACAACGGAATGATACCGTTTTAGAGGTGTATTACCGTTTAGAGGTGTGTTTGAGACGAGAACTTCGTCTGGAATGTTTTGAGGAAAAATATCCTTTTAGCTAAGCGACGTCTCGCGGTGCCGAAGGTTGAGTTTTCCTTGTGCCGCATTTCGTGTTTGAAATGTTCGCGGACTTGGAGGTGTTTTTCGAATGTTCGCAGCCAAAAACTGTTGTTTCAGTTTTGGCGCGGAATTTTTCGATTTTTGATCGAGGAATTAGGACTGAAGGGTCGCATAAGTTTGTTCCAGGGAGATTTATTTTGTGTATTTTTAAGAATAACTCGTATAGCTCTAGGAGCTTTGTTACGAGTGTTTCTTTTTATGCCGCATTTTACGGGGCGTATAGAACTTAATCGATTGATGATAAGTTTAAATCTTCTGTTAACCATATGGTTGTTAGGACTGAGTTTCGTTACGAAGAATTCATCGTATGATTTCCGATTCTGGGTTATACGACAAACTGCTTGCATAATAGTCACTTGGCGTTTCACGACAAATCTTGGATTGTCGTTTAGCTGTTAGCCGTTAAGCGGTTGGAGCGGTGGTCGCTCAGTAGTTTTGGATTCGCATGGAGGCTAGGTTCAGCCGTATAGCCAAGGAAGTTGTTGGTAAAGGATCGTCGTAGAATATGTGCGGATTCGGTTGCCGGGTCATTTCCTACTTGGACGTAACCGAGGGTAGTAAAAGCAAGAATCAACAACCTTATGGAGCAAAAATTATCTACGACATATATCCGTTGGATATGTTATTTTATTTTACGAAAGAAAACGGGTTAACCGTTCTTTTGAAGGTTTTTCTTTCTTTAGGAAGCAGAACGAGTGTGCCTTATAATGCGTGGCGATCGTTTCTCGGTTTTTCGAGAGACTAGATCGGTTTACATGCTCTGCCTGGACAGTCAAGGAACAATGGAACAAGACTGGAAAATTTGCCTAAGACTTAGCTTGCTAGACTATCCACCTAGGTTCTAAGTTCCCTAAATTCTACGGCAGTTTTCACAACGTTTTCATTCCTTTCCTACCAAAAAATTAAAACCTTGACAGAATTTTCTAAGTCAGACGTACCTTAGTCTCATTGATGATTCGAGATTGCCTCTTCTTCCTTCCTTTTCTCCTCTTGTCTTCTGACCTAAGTTTAATTTTTCATAGCGTTAGTTACAAGAATGGGTGTGTATTTCGTCGAAGGATTCTTGCGAGTATGAGTTAGTAATTTATCGAAAGTTTTATTAGGCATTTAGGAACGGCCACTTTCGATTAAACGTCAAAGGACTTCGAAAAGTCAGTTACTGAATTTCATATGAATTGGTTTTCGACGAAATTATGACGAGAATATTGGAATGAGGAAGGGATATCAATGTCCAAGTTCCTGTCCTCGTTTCTTCGTATCTCTGATTTTACCAAATTGACCAGGTGCGCTTTGTATATTGTTGAAGAGTCTATGAAAAGTTATGAATAGATGTTTTCGACTCAACGTGGCAGAAGCTGGTAAAATCATATTGCGTTTTATGTACCTAAGGAATTTTACGAAATCGTTGAACCAAATGGAGGAGAAGCAGGCTAAGAGGGGCGTTTTGGAAAGATGGGGCAATGGACAAGGTGTTACTCGAGTGAGGCTCTCAGTTCGTCAGGCTGTGAGCGAACTAGTCATGTTCCAGATCTTATTGTTTGATACGATATTGTTTGGCTTTATGAATGATGTTTCGTAAAATATGGTCGAGCTTGATCTTACGAAAGCTGTTTCCTAAAACGCTTTCGAGCTTTTATTTTTCGAGAGTTATTCCACAACTGCTGTCGAGTTAATTTTACGGAAGGTGTGCCGTAAAATGTTGTCTAACTTAATATCAGAAATCCTAGCAGCGGTGAGGCGTAATTTTGGTGACTAATCTTAATGATAAACTTTCTCATTTCCGTAGGATTGACCCCAAGGAGTTTTGAGTAGTTTTTCGAAAGTAAGATTAGTAGACAAAAGTCGAGAGTCCGCAACGAGAGAAATTTTAGGTGTCAGAAAACGTCTTAGCAGTGAGGGATGCGATCTCTCGTTTTGGCTTTGTTCATTTTTCGTTAACCGTTTAGGCTTTGAGTTATTTTATAGAAATCATTTCAGTTTTTTCAGAGCTGGTTTGAGAAGGATCGAGCTAGCCATATGTCGAGCTGGTCGGAACAGAACCGAGACAAGCCACATTCTCAACGGGAGTTGCTCGGAAGAGTTGTTTGGAAGAAGGACGGTAATGGTATCGGTCTTCCGAATGAATCCCAATTCCTCGTATAGTTAAGATGATTGGTGATTTAGAATAACTGTAATCGTTTTATACGATGAATTGTAATCCATTCTTTAGGCGAACCTTCCGAGTTTTTTCCGTAACTTTCCCGATCGTTCTGATCGAAATGAAATGGAGGTTTTTAAATTCACGGTTTTAAGGATTTGCACTACGTGGCTTCGAGCGAGGATGCAAAGTACGTGATTGGACCAGAATCGGGATGGTTTCACAAGGAATTGGCCGCACTCGCCGAACGACCCACAGCCCGGCGCACAAGGCCGCAGAATGGCCGCAACCGCCGGCACCCGGGGCTGTGGCGTGGGAGCAGCCGCCGGCGCCCGGGCCGTGACGCGGGTCCAGCCGCCGGCGCCGTGATAGAATCAAAATTAGGATCACTCTTTCGGTATGGATGATATGAATTCCGTAGAAAACTGATGGATCAAGGGGTGACACTAAGGGTTGCGGAATAGCCCAAAGATACTACCGGAGATTCGAAGGTTGCCGGATGTGACGCACCAGTCCAACACAATGAAGTGGCTCGCTTGGAGATAACCTCAACAAATGAAATATGAATGTTCTAAGCAAAGAACAACAAGAGAAAACACAAATGAGATGAAAGAAAATCGATGTGATTTTTATTTCATCATAGCATCCTTATTTATACATAATGTAGTCAAAGAGAAATAAATAAGGATGTAGGAAAACAAGACATATGAAATAGAAATGTAGGAAAACAAGACATAGAATATATAAATTATACTTGGCGAGATTCATTGGACTGTCCAGGTTCATGAATATGCCAGGTTCATGCAGTGATGATCAGGTCGTCCGCGGTAAGGAGAAGGACGTTTGTAAGGCTGCCCGCAACGTTGATCATCGATGATCCATGAACGGATGAAGAGATAGCTCGACCCAAATCTTCAGAGAGGTTAAGTAACCTTCCTTGGATTAGTTTGAAGCATCGATCATCATGAAATCATCAAAGTGGTCGGCAAGGTCGTGATCATCCTGATCCGGTCGTGCGGTACGTCCCAAACGGGCTAGAAAAGTCAGGCTAAGTCCGGAATCTGATTCTCTCGATGATCATGGGTTCTGGCTTGACTGTTGGCTCTAGAATGACGAATGGGTCGGGGAAGAACGCAAGTGGTTCGGCTGATTCGGTCATCAGGTCGTGGATCTATCCTTAGGTCGCGTCCAGGTGCACGCGGGTCAATCCGGTACACGTCTCTGTCCGTTGATCTGGTACGGCTGAATGGCGGAACCTCAGTTGGACTGATCTAATCATCATGGTCACCATGCTGGGTCTGCTCCACATCCTGGTCCAGGTCATGGATTCTATCATTCCCTCCCTCTTCAAAAGGATTTGACCACAAATCCGGATCATCTGCACAAAAAGGAGATAAATAAGAAACATTAAAACTTGAAAGATATCATACTTACCCTAAAGAACAAGATGGTAAGCATTGTCATGGAGTTTCCTGAGAATCTGGAATGGACCATCGACCCGGGGCATGAGTTTGGACTTCCTTTGTTCCGGGAATCGTTCCTTCCTCAAGTGGACCCAAACAAGATCACCTTCCTGGAAGATCACTTATTGTCTTTTCTTGTCTGCAAGTCGTTTATAGCCCTCGGTCTTGGCTTCAATGTTGGCCCGGACCTGTTCATGCAGCTTCTTGATCGTGTCCACCTTCCTCTTGTCATCTGTACTAACTCGTTCACTCAAAGGCAAAGGTAAAAGATCAAGTGGAGACAAGGGATTAAATCCATAAACAACCTCAGAAGGAGAAAACTTAGTAGCTGAATGCAATGCATGGTTATAAGCAAATTCAACATGAGGCAAACATTCTTCCCAAATCTTAAGATTCTTTTTAACCAAAGATCTAAGCAAAGCAGACAAGGTTCGATTAACTACTTCGGTTTGCCCATTAGTTTGGCGGAAAAGTTGTAGAAAACATCAATCCAGTACATAGCTTAGACCACAAGGTCTTCCAAAAATAGCTAAGGAACTTAGCATCACGATCAGAGACAATGGTCTTAGGCATTCCATGCAATCTAAAAACTTCCTTAAAGAATAAATCTGCAACTTGCACAGCATCATCAGTTTTGTGACAAGGAATGAAATGAGCCATTTTCGAGAACCTATCAACAACCACAAAGATAGAATATCGTCCAGCTTGAGACCTAGGCAAACCAAGCACAAAATCCATAGAAATGTCTACCCAAGGATGAGAGGGAATGGGTAGAGCTGAGTACAAACCGTGGTGTGATGCTTTAGGCTTAGACTTCTTCCACACCACACATTGGCTACAGATCCTCTCAACATCTTTCATCAGGCTCGGCCAATAGAAGTTGTCATGAACTGCCTTGTAAGTCTTCTTGACACCAAATTGTCCCATAAGTCCTCCTCCATAAGCTTCCCTGAGAAACAACTCCCTCAAAGAACATTGGGGCACACACAAACGGTTATCAAAGAATAAGAAACCAGAATTTTGAAAGTATTGCCCATAAGCAACCTTGGTGCATTTTCGAAAAATCTCTTTAAAATCTTGATCAGAGGCATAAAGATCCTTGATAAATTCAAAGCCAAGCAATTTAGTTTCAAGGGCTGAGAGAAGAGTATACCTTCGAGACAATGCATCGGCCACAACATCTCCTTACCTTGTTTGTACTTGATCACATAAGGGAATGTCTCAATGAACTCCATCCAACGAGCATGCCTCTTGTTGAGCTTCTACTGACCCTTAAGATGTCTTAGAGACTGATGGTCAGTGTGGATGATGAACTCCTTAGGCCAAAGATAGTGCTGCCATGTTGAAGGGCTCTCACCAAGGCATAGAGTTCCTGGTCGTATGTGGGGTAGTTGAGCATGGCTCCTCCAAGCTTCTCACTGAAATAAGCCACTGGTTTTCCATCCTGCATAAACACAGCACCAATACCAACACCAGAAGCATCACATTCGATTTCAAAAGCCTTAGAAAAATCTGGAAGTACAAGTAAAGGGGCATTAGTCAACTTCCCTTTAAGGATTTCCAATGCTTCTTCCTGAGCTGGTCCCCATTTGAACCCCACGTTCTTCTTGATTACTTCAGTAAGAGGAGCGGCCAAGGTACTGAAGTTTTGAACAAATCGCCTATAGAAACCGGCAAGGCCATGGAAGCTTCTCGATTCACCAATGGTGGTCGGAATCGGCCAGTCTCAGATTGCTTGGACCTTCTGCTCGTCCACTCTCAGCCATCTGCACCTACAACAAAACCTTGAAAGACCACATGATCTGTGCCAAAAGAACATTTTCCAAGGTTAGCAAACAAACTTTCCTTTCTAAGGACTTCAAGAATAGATTTCAAGTGCTGTTTGTGCTCATCAAGGCTTTTGCTATAAATAAGAATGTCATCAAAGTAAACCACAACAAAATGACCAATAAAAGACCTCAAGACATGATTCATTAGGCTCATGAAAGTACTAGGTGCATTTGTGAGACCAAAGGGCGTAACAAGCCACTCATACAAACCTAGTTTTGTTTTAAAGGCCGTTTTCCATTCATCACCTTCTTTCATCATAATCTGATGATAGCCACTTTTCAAATCTATCTTAGAAAAGTACTTAGAACCATGGAGTTCATCAAGCATATCATCAAGGCGAGGGATAGGATGTCGATACTTTACTGTGATGTTGTTTATGGCCCGGCAGTCCACACACATCCTCCAGGAGCAATCCTTCTTTGGTACGAGTAGAACAGGCACGGCACAGGGACTGAGACTCTATTGATGTATCCCTCTCAAGCAAGTCGTGATCTGTTTCTGCAGCTCCTTGGTCTCGACCGGATTGGCGCGGTACGCTGGTCGGTTCGGTAGAGAGGCTCCCGGGACGAGATCAATCTGATGCTCAATGCCTCTCACTGGTGGCAATCCTTTGGGATTTTCTTCTGGAAACACATCAGAATAATCCTGAAAGATACCTAAAAACTCACTCGGAATCTCCGGTGCAAGGTCAGAAGAAGATGAGGCAAGAGAGACTCTTTATAAATCAGTAAGAGAAATGGCTTTTGTGAGCAAAGAGACTTCCTTACCTGACTTTCTTTGACAAAGAAGTTGGAGTTTCTGGTACTGGTCTCAGGTTTATCAGCCTTAGAATCTTGGTCTCGGTTCTTCTTAAGTTGGACCTGGTCTTGATGGACTTCCGAAGGTGACAAAGGCACCAAGGTTATCTTCTTTCCTTTATGATCAAAAGAGTGCCGGTTTGTTAAACCATCATGCACTGCCTTCTTGTCAAATTGCCAAGGCCGGCTCAGAGAACATGGCAAGCATCCATGGGAAGCACATTGCACACAACTCATCCTCATATCGACCAATGGAGTGTGGAACCATGACTTGCTCCTCCACATACTGTTCACCGGCCTCATTGAGCCACTCCAACCTGAAAGGACGAGAAAGAGGCCGAGTAATAAGCCCAAGTTTCTTTACAAGGTTGTCACTAGCCACATTAGTGTAACTACCTTCATCAATAATCAAAAAACAAACTTTATCAGGAATGAGACATCTAGAGTGAAAGAGATTCTCCTTTGTTCTTTTCATTGGATTTCGGTTTGACACTCAAGGCACGCCTAGTAACCAGTAGTGAACATGGCTCGGCTCATCAAGAACATCCTCATCATAGATCGGATCAGAACTCTCCACAAAGGTCGAGCAGAACTCATCGATTACGCCATCGGCCTCCTCATCAAAGATGGGATCAAAGGTCTCGTCCCAAGTCTTTCTAGTAACAAGAAGGGGGCCATTAGCTGGGAAGTCAAGTGCTTCTTCCTCATCATCATCATACACTCGTCCGAGATCCTCCTTGTCTTCTTCAGATTCAACTTCTCCATTCTCCAAGAGCACCATCACCTTTTGGTTTGGACATCGGTTGGCATAGTGGCAAAGGCCATGACACCTAAAGCATTGGATGTCTTTGGTTCGTTTTGGTAGCCTCTTCTTTCTTTCTCTATCAACACGAGCAGGGACATTCGTCGTAAAAGCTGTATTTGTTGTGGAAGAAGACTTACCCTTGTCTTGATAGTTTGGCTTGGAAGCAAAGGTCGGTTTTGAAGCAAAGGTCGGTTTAGAGAGACCCTTCTCTTGACTTTTTGTTCGATCAGCACGGCCTTGTGTAGCATCTTCTCCATGCTGTCATAGTCTTCCAGCTCCATGCGGTCTTGTATGTCCCGGTTGAGAACGGTAAGGAATCTGGCCATGGTGGCGTCTAAGGGCTCGTCTACATCAGCTTTGATCATCAAGGTCTCCATCTCCTGGTGATAGTCCTCAATTGACTTAGAACCTTGAAGCAAACGCCTGAGTTTATGATGTAGATCCGGTGGTAATGGTCGGGAACAAATCTTCTCCGCATCACCATGGAAAGCTCATCCCATGTATCAACTGCGCCTCACCTTCTCTCCTCCTGCGAGTCACAACTCGATCATACCAGTTAATAGCATAGCCAGTAAATTCAGCAGCAGCAAGTCTAACCTCTTTAAGATCAGAAAAATTTTGACAATCAAACACAAGTTCAATTTTTCTTCCCATTCAAGAAAGCATCCGGATCATTTTTGCCACCAAAACTTGGAAGTTTCAATTTCAAACCACCCAATCCATCATTAGTCTTTCATTTCTACCAAATGGATTGACATCACCTTGGTTTTGATGTCTTGGAGCTCTCCTTGGTCGGTTGATGGACTGATCATCATCAAAAGACTCTTCTCGGATCTTAAGGTCGGACCGGCTGTGACTCCTTGGGCGGTCACGCCTGGTCCTGGTTCGGGAATGAGTTGGCCGGCCCTGAAGTTCATCTAGTCTTAGATGGATCGCCTCCAAACCTGTATTCAACAAGTTAGACATAGAATCATTGAGAGCACGCATTTGCAAGTTAGATAATCCGGCATGAGAGTTTCCGGGTCGGTTTCTTTCTTCTTCACTGACCATGGTTTCCTGAAAACTTAAACAAGGTAAAGTTAGAGTAGAAACCTCACACACTCAGGTGTTTATCCTCACCCACACACGTGTTCACACAAATTTTTGGTAATCACACAAGAGAGTTCCTCCCAAAGTTCTAAGAGAGCAAACTAGATCACCCAATGAGAAAATCCAAGTGAACCACAAATGATCAAGAGAGAAAGATAAGAGATTTCAAAACGGAACCCGCCTTAACCACCTCAAAGGCCGGATTTCTCTTCGGCCAGCAGGCTTTTTCTTCCACAACACACCACAAAACAAACAAACTTTGAAAATTTTTTTTTATAAACTTTTTTTTTATAGCATAAACTTAGATCTTATTTTTTTTAGGGGTAATGAGGGGCCCGGGTTCAAGATAGATAGATAGAAATTTAGATGAAGAATATGGAAGATGAGAAAAATGGATTGAAAAAGAGTTACCAAAAGAGTGGCTCTGATACCACTTGATAGAACCAAAGTTAGGAATCACTCTTTCGGTATGGATGATATGAACTCCGAAGAGAACTGATGTATCGAGGGGTGACACTAAGGGTTGCGGAATAGCTCAAAGATACTACTACCAGAGATTCGAAGGTTGCCGGATGTGATGCACCAGTCCAACACAACGAAGTGGCTCGCTTGGAGATAACCTCACCAAGTGAAATATGAATGTTCTAAGCAAAGAAGAACAAGAGAAAACTCAAAAGAGATGAAAGAAAATCGATGTGATTTTTCTAATGTAGTCAAAGAGAAATAAATAAGGATGTAGGAAACGAGACAAAGAAAATAGAAATGTAGAAAAACAAGACATAGAAAATATAAATTTGACTAAGACTAGTCAAAGTTCGGAAACTGAGGAAGACTTGGCGAGATTCATTGGACTGTCCAGGTTCATGAATATGTCCAGGTTCATGCAGCGATGATCAGGTCGTCCGCGGTAAGGAGAAGGACGTTCGTAAGGCTGCCCGTAACGTTGATCATCGATGATCCATGAACGGATAAAGAGATAGCTCGACCCAAATCTTCAGAGAGCTTAAGTAACCTTCCTTTGGAGTAGTCGGAAGCATCGATCATAATGAAATCATCAAAGTTGTCGGCAAGGTCGTGATCAGCCTGATCCGGTCGTGCTGTACGTCCCAAACGAGCCAGGAAAGACAGGCTAAGTCCGGAATCTGATTCTTCTCGATAATCATGGTTCTGGCTTGACTGTTGGCTCTGGAATGACGAATGGGTCGGGGAAGAACGCATGTGGTTCGGCTGATTCGGTCATCAGGTCGTGGATCCATCCTTAGGTCGCGTCCGAGTGCACGCGGGTCGATCCGGTACACGGTTCTGTCCGTTGATCTGGTACGAGTGAATGGCTGAACCTCAGTTGGACTGATCTGATCGTCCTGGTCACCATGCTGGGTCTGCTCCACATCCTGGTCCAGGTCCTCGGTTCTAGCAGCCGGGGCCGCGACGTGGGCGCAGCCGCCGGCGCCCGGGGCCGTGGCTCGGGTCCAGCCGCCGGGCTCGGGGCCGTGGCTCGGGTCCAACCAAATCAATACTTTCTCGGAAAAATTGTAAAGACATCCAAGGTCTAAAGAACGGCCCGAAAGGGTCCAAACATGGTCGAGCGGCCCATTTACGATTTTTAAAACTAAATTCGAGATAAGTACGACGGTTTGTATTTATCTTCACATAACAAGATAAATGTCAATTTTCCCGAAGATAAATGTAAAGATTCCCGATAAGCATGAAAGATCGATGAAAATGGAAAATCCCGATTTGCGACAGAATTGGCCCAAAGGGAGAATAGACCGTCTTAAGAGGAGTATATAAAGAAGCTTGGGGGCAAGGAGCAGAGGCATCAGAGAAAATCCGAGATTTAGAGACTTAGAGGATTCTGTTAGCTTAGAGAACTTAGGTTTAGGTGGTTAGACTAGCAAGGCAAGGCTTAGGACGTTTTGCCGCCAGCATGTTACAGGCTGGGAACCAGGCTGCAAACTAGTGGCTTTGAGAATAAGATTCTGGTCGATTTTGGTACTGGTTTGAAAGGACTTGATGCTTGGATCAAAACTGCCCAAACTGTACCTGAAACAAAAGAAACTTTTTATGAGTTTTTGTAGTTTTATAAAAATGAAGAACAGGAAGTAAAACTATGAAAATAAAATAAGAACAGAAACAAAGATGATTTTTATGGATTTTAGATTTATAAAATGAATCAAACAAAAGATGCAAACAGAAATAAAAACAAGAGAAATAAAAAGGGATAGAGATGGTGATGGAATCTGTTGCTGGATGTGTATCTCTCTCAACAGATCAGTGGATGGATGATGAGTAGAAGATGGGATTGGCCTTGCTGGATGTGTATCACTCTCAAGGCAAATCGTTGGATGGTTGATGGGATGAAGAATCGCCACAAGCTTGGATGGTTGGAGCTTGATAAGATTCAGGCTGCTCTCTCTTGCTTCTCACACTAGAAAGACTTAGGTTTTTCTTTGCAAAGGCAAAACAAATTTCATAAAAGACTTAAGGGCAAAAATCGCCACCACACATGGTTTTAAAGCCATCCCTTTGTGGGTTCAAAGATGGCAAAAAGGCCTAAACAAATGGCCAACTCTCAAATAAAAAAAAGGCTGACAAATGCCCAAAGTCTTAAACCAAAATAAAATTAAAATAAAATAGAAAACCGGTTGCTGGTTGAGATGCCTAAACCAAAGCTCATAGTATGCTTGCATGTTGCCTCATTAAAACCTTATCGGGAAAACCCAGTGGGACAAAACCCGATGAAGGAAAAAGAGTACAACACATACTACTTACTTTGGTGGTCGGCTATATCTCTGAACCGGAAGCAATGTGGTCGGTTGGATTGGAGATTGATTCTGAACCAAGGTTGAATGTGGAGATGATGAAACCGGCTTGGTTCTGGCCGAGTGATCTGAATTGGATTGACCGGCTGAGTCTTGAACTTCAATTGAACCGGCTTGGTCTTGTATCTTCAATTGGACCATCTCTTCAATCAGTAGCTGGTTCTGGCCGGTTTGTCCATCTTGATCTAGGATTTGTTGGACCGCCTTGGAGAACCCTTCTCTTATGGCCTTGGTTCCACTCCTAGTGGTCGGACCGCGCCTAATTATGGGAACCTCTACTTGGATGGCCTCATCATTCCCTCCCCTTGAAAAGGTTCTGGCCTCAGAACATCATCATCTGCAAGAAAAGGGACAAATCAGATACATTGAACGTATGGGAAATCTTAAACTCACCTGGAAGATCAAGCTTATAAGCATTGTCATTGATCTTTTCAAGAACCCGGAAGGGTCCAGTCCCTCGAGGTGATAGCTTGGACTTCCTTGCTTCAGGAAACCTTTCTGGCCGCATGTGTAACCACACCAAGTCTCCTGGTTCAAACAACACTTCCTTTCTCTTCTGGTCGACCCGCGCCTTGACCTTGGCCGCCTTGGCTTCTAGTCTCTCCTTGACTTTTTGGTGCAAGGTCTTAACAAACTCCGCCTTGTTGGCTCCATCTCTACTGCGGTACATAGGACTGGGCAGTGTGGAAAGGTCCAAAGGAGTTTCAGGCTGAAAACCATAGACAACTTCAAAAGGAGAAAGATCAGTAGTAGAGTGTCTAGCATGGTTATAAGCAAACTCAATAAAAGGCAGACAAGTTAACCAGTTCCTTAAGTTCTTACCGACCGTAGCTCTCAGTAACTGAGAGAGTGTACGGTTTACTACCTCGGTTTGGCCATCAGTCTGTGGATGGCAAGTGGTCGAGAACAACAGCTTGGTACCAAGTTTACCCCATAAAGTCTTCCAGAAATGGCTTAAGAACTTGGTGTCTCGGTCAGATACAATGGTCCTAGGCATGCCATGTAGACGAACCACCTCTTTGAAGAACAGGTTGGCGATTTGGGTGGCATCATTGGTTGTGTTACAAGCAATGAAGTGAGCCATCTTGGAGAACCTGTCCACAACAACAAAAATGGAATCCTTGTGGTCTATCTTGGCAAGCCCAGCACAAAGTCCATAGAAAGATCTACCCAAGGGTGGTCAGGAATAGGTAAAGGCATGTATAAACCGTAAGGATGTGACCTGGATTTTGTCTTAAGGCAGACAATGCACTTGGTGCACAAGTTCTCAACGTCCTTCCTCATGTTTGGCCAAAAGAAATGGTCGGTTAGGACACTTAGAGTTTTATCTCTACCAAAATGTCCCATGAGGCCGCCACCATGGGCCTCCCGAACCAGCAATTCCCGCATGGACCCTTGGGGAATGCACAATTTCTTTTCCTTGAACAAGAAGCCATCTTGTTGGTAATATGGGCCGGCTGCCATCTTGGTAGTTTTCCTGAAAACTTCTTGAAAATCAGGGTCAGTAATATAAGAATCCTTAATATACTCAAAACCCATGATCTTAGCTTCCATGGTGGAGATAAGAGTGTGTCTCCGGGACAGTGCATCGGCCACCACATTGTCTTTGCCCTTCTTGTACTTAATCACATAAGGGAAAGTCTCCACAAACTCTAACCATCTGGCGTGCCTCTTCTTGAGTGTGGTCTGACCTCTCAAGTGTTTAAGAGTCTCATGATCTGTATGAATAACAAACTCTTTAGACAAAAGATAATGTTGCCAAGTTTCAAGAGATCTCACTAGAGCATAAAGCTCTTTGTCGTAGGTGGGATAATTGAGGGCAGCTCCACTCAATTTCTCACTGAAGAAGGCTACTGGTCGGCCTCCCTGAGTAAGCACAGCTCCTATGCATGTACCTGATGCATCACATTCAATCTCAAAGGTTTTATCGAAGTTAGGCAGAGTAAGGACTGGTGCATGAGTCAAACTATATTTAAGCCTGTTAAAAGACTCTTCTTGGGCAGGACCCCAAGTAAAGGATACATTCTTCTTGATCACAGACGTCATTGGGGCAGCAATGGTACTGAAATCCCTGACAAACCGTCGATAGAAGCTGGCCAGACCATGAAAACTGCGGACATGGCCTATTGTGGTCGGAGTTGGCCAGTCTTGGATCGCCTTGATCTTTTCTTCATCGACCTTCAGTCCCTGTGAACTCACAACAAAACCTAAGAAAACCAATTCATCAGTACAAAACACACATTTCTTTAGGTTAGCATAAAGTCCCTCTTGCCTCAATGCCTTCAGCACCTGTTCTACATGATAAACATGGTCGGATAAGCTCTGACTATAGATCAGTATATCATCAAAGTACACAACCACAAACTTACTGATGTATGGCCTTAGAACCTCGTTCATAAGCCTCATGAATGTGCTGGGGGCGTTGGTAAGGCCAAATGGCATCACAAGCCACTCATACAAACCTTGTTTCGTCTTGAAGGCGGTTTTCCACTCATCACCTTCCTTCATACGAACTTGGTGATATCCACTCCTGAGATCAATCTTAGAAAACACAGTAGAACCACTTAGTTCATCCAACATATCATCTAATCTAGGTATAGGGTACCGATATTTGATGGTTATGTTGTTGATGGCTCGGCAGTCCACACACATGCGCCATGTTCCGTCCTTCTTAGGCACCAATAGGACCGGGACCGCACAAGGACTTAGGCTTCACGGATATAGCCTTTGTCCATGAGGTCTTGGACCTGCCTCTCCAACTCCTTGGCCTCTTCAGGGTTAACACGGTAAGCGGCTCGGTTGGGCAGTGGTGCGCCTGGTACAAGGTCGATCTGATGCTCAATGCCGCGGATGGGGGGCAAGCCGGCGGGAATATCATCAGGGAAGACGTCCTTGTACTTCTCCATGAGGTCTTGCATCTCGCCAGGTAGCTCTTGTGCCTCAAAACCTGCAAAACAACCTTCCTTAAAGACCATTAGTAGCACCTGCGTCTCACGAGATAAAGATTTAAGAACTTGGCCTGAAGACATATAAAGGTTGGTTTTACTTACCTTTCCAGCCTGGTCCATTGATTTCTGCATATCATGGACTTCTTGTGGACTAAGGGGAGCTAGCTGTGCTTCTTGTTGTTATGGCAGAAGCTGTAGACATTGGTCCGACCATGGTGGATGGTTTCCTTGTCAAATTGCCACGGCCTGCCAAGAAGTATGTGGCCGGCTTGCATAGGAACAACATCACACTTCACCTGGTCATGGTACCTGCCAATACTAAAAGACACAACAACTTGCTCGGCTATCTTGAGCTCAGTCTCATCATTGAGCCACTTGAGTCGGTATGGTCGCGGGTGTGGAGTCTTGATCAAACCTAGCTTATCAACAAGATACTTGCTAGCCACATTAGTACAAGAACCACCATCTATGATCAAGCTACATACCTTTTGTTCCACACTACATCTTGTATGGAAGATGTTTTTCTCTTGGACGGTTTCAGGATCAAAGAGTGCACTGAGGGATCGTCTGGTCACTAGTAACTCACCAGTCTCAGCATAATCGACCAATTCCTCATCAGATGCATCTGTCTCCAACTCGGCCTCATCTTGGGACTCATACTCCCCATCGGCCTTAAGGACCATCACTCTCTTGTTCGGACAATCTCTAGCATAGTGTCCTTTTCCCTGACATTTAAAACAAGTAATATCACGGTTCTCTGATTTTGAACTTGACCCTTACCTTGGTCAGATTAACCGGCTCTAGTTGTGTCAGCTTGGTTCTTCTTGAACCGGTTCTCCACTTCTATGGATTTGTTCTTTTCAGCACCTTTGGAACCTGGTTGAGACCACGCAGGTTTGCTCCGGCTAGTGGCCGCATTCTTCCTCTTGATATGCCCTCAGCCTGGACGGCATAGTGCAAGAGATCATTGAAGTCCTCATACGGCTGGCGCTCCACCTTCCGTGCAATCCGATCGTTCAGCCCCTCCAAGAACTGAGACATCATGGACGCCTCAGACTCGTCCACTTCTAATCGGTTCCTTAGGCCTCAAACTCTTCAAAGTACTCCTCCACGGACTTAGTTCCCTGAGACAACTTACGAAAACGTTTTAGTAAATCTCTAGGATAATGTGATGGAATGTACCTCGCTCGGAGTTTGGTTCGCATCTCAATCCAGTTTGGGCTCTCCATACTGGACCGGACTTAGCAACATCTCGATCCCACCATGATAGAGCATTATCAGTAAGCTGGGCCGCGGCTAGAGCTATCTTCTTTGCCTCGGAGTACTTGTAGTACTCAAAGATATATTCCATGCGCTTCTCCCATGTGATGTAAGCGTCCGGATCGACCTTTCCCGCGAACGTAGGTGGCTTCAGTTTGATGTCCTTGCCTCTTTGGAAGGCCGCATCATCGTTCCGGTCTCGATCTCTCCTCCGGTCAGGGCTTCCGTCCCGCCTTTGGTAAGGCTTACATCTCTACCACGTCTCCCACCTCGAGCGGCCTGGTTTGCACCTCCACGATCTGGTGGCTCATACTCAGACTCATCTTCCTCCGACTCGGACTGCGGCTGGTTGAGGTAAGGGCCGAACCTTCTTGCAGCCGGCTGGCCATTGGGTTGGTTCTGTTTCCCTGACCCATGAGATTCATTTGTGCAGTCAAGGCATTAAGGGCTTCCGTGAGCTGAGCTTGTCCGGCCTGCAAGGCTTGGAGTTGGGTGTTGATCTCAGCTGCACCATTCAAGTCTCCCATATCTCCTGGAAAATAAGAAAGAAAAGGAGATCAGTGCAAAGGGAAATGGCAAAGAAGAAAGAAGAAAGAAGAAAGAAGAAAGAAAGAAAGAAGGACTTAAGAAAAAAAAAAAGATCAAACTTGAATGCAAATGAATGAATGAATGCAAAATCTTTTTTTTTTGATTTATGAAAATTAATTTCGAAATTCTTTTAAAAAGGAAAGTTGAAATCTTTTTTTTTTT